>NC_070580.1:14704868-14729868 GCF_027409825.1 Scomber japonicus
TTTCCTGGGTAGCCAAAAAACTAAAGATAAGTTTTTGCCCTGTGTCACACCACAATACAGCTCCACTGAGAGTCATTTTGAACAGATGGAGAAGACGATTGCAACGGCACACAGGCTGAATTTTTAAAAAACAGAGACGCATTTTCTGTTTCAGGACTGTTAGAAACACAAAATACAACTCTACGGGGTGTAAAAGCTTATCAGCATTCAACAAATCTGCAAAGTTGGTCTTCCATTCCTCGTCAGCATTGAGAGCAAAATGGGAAGACAGGTTAAGATGATGTTCATGTCCACGAAGGTGTGCTTTGAAAGGGATTTCAGTACCAAGGTCACTGGTTAAAAAAAAAAAAAGAAAGGAAAAAAAAAGAGAAAAGAAACGTCACTCTGGGACAAATACTGTGATGTGTGTTCTTTGATCGTCGAGCACTGTGCGCATGTGTGTGTGACTGTTTGCATGTATGAGTGTGTGCGTGTGTGTGTGTGCGTGCGCGCGTGTGTGGGCGTGGGTGTTTGCGTGTGTGCCGACGCATGTGCAACGGGCTTGTTTGATGTGGTGGTTCTGGTACATTTCAAAGGCGAGGCTCTGATGAGAATTCTTCAGAACAGCAGGGGGAGGGGAGGGGGTTATAGCCAGGAGGGGTGGGGTTTAAACGCTGATTGGCATTCATAGCAGAGACGCCGGAGTGCTGCTAAAAAAGAAATTAGGCTTTAACTAAGCTGCACCATTCAGCTGTTTAACTAAGCTGCTGCACCGTTCAGCTGTTTGAAATTCTGTCTTCTCAGGCCTTCTATTAATAAATGCATAATTGATTAGGGGGAGCATACGTGCCTGAACACACTTCCTACTGACACAAACACACACATGCTCAGATACCCGACACACTCACATGAGCACACACACACATAGAACCCGCTCCTGTCCTGCTACAGTACTTTTCTCTTATCTTGTATTTGTTACCTTGTTCCATCTCTTGTCCTTGCAATAGTCTCACTTGCTAAATCTTATTTCTTCTCTCTTGTAAGTTTCCTTTTTTCCTTCATTAACTGTCTCTCTCTCTAGCTCATCATCTCTCTGCCTCTCTCTGTCTCCCACTCTGACCCTCCCACCCCACCTATCACTCTTTTTTTTCCTCGCTCTGTCGTCTGCCCTCAGGTAGAGTATAATTCCTATCTTCCCAAGGGAGTCATGAATGGACGCCCTCTACTCAAATGCTTATCAATAACCTTTGAGTGCTCGCTCTCTTTGACTTCTGAGCGGCACACCGGTTGGGCATGCACTCACAAACACGCGCGCACACACACACACACACACACACACATACACACACACACACCAGGGGATCTATCTTTGTGTGGACACTTTGCAGCAGGGAAATGGTATTTTCCTGAGGCGCAGTGGGATTTTTTTTCCTCACCTGCGTCTATTTAGTATTTTGGTGATTCTCCATGCACAGAGGATGAGAGGTACAGAAGGGACAGAGCCATATGTAATCTAGTGTCATGATTGACCATGTTTTGGTTGTGGTGCACTCTTTCTGATCTCTAGAAAAAGTACACAAACCGCTCTTATTCATGTTTTGCTTGTCTGTTTTACTTTTTATATATATATATATTCTTCCACTAGTAACACATATTACACCGATTTTTCAGATTTAAGGCTGGCATTGTGTTATTTTTCTTACTATCAACATATCCCATAAAAATACCAAAAAACACTTTCTTCTACTTTCTTTCCTGCCCTGTCTTTGTCACTAAACTACAATCCATTAGTTGCTACTGAAAATGTAAATCCTTATCATCCAATAAATGTATATTGTTTTAAAATAAGAGTAAGAAAATTCCTAAAACAAGAAAACGTTATTCAAACAGAAACAAAAGTACAGCCGACTATTTGTAGCCACATATTTGATGTGTAGGTGAGTCATTTATGGCAGCAGGGTGGTGTATGTGGGAGTGATATCAAGAAGGTGAGAGTTAACTGATTTTTTTTTACCATCTTATGTTACCTCACCTGTGTGATGGTGTGTGCATTATTGTGACTCCAAATAAAAAGGTGCATCATTACACACAGAAAACCCAATGCTCCGAGGGTCTTCAGTTTGTCCAGAAACATGAATTCAACTTTCAAATTAAACCTCATCTGCTTGTAGCTGCATTTGAGCTTATGTAAATTAGCACTTGCGCCTCTGCAGCCCCTGTACAAGAATGTTAGTTTCCTCTCAGGAGGAGTTAGTCTGGAGTCTCTGCTCCATTACCAAACCGTCTGTGTAACACTGTGGGGAGAGTCATTGCTTTTAGAGGGGATAAGAAATGCCCATGTGATTGACCACAATTGCTACCAACCCCAAATGTACAGATAATGTATGATAATGGATTCTTCCTAATCCAAATCTGTTTCCGTGTGGGCCTCAGGTGCACTTCGCACCTCCACCGACTGTCCTAAAATTAAGTCATTTGCCACTCCCTCTGTGCACTGTGCACTTAACTATCCTGTGTACTTGATTGATAAAATTAGCAACCATACAGTTCTATATTTAACTACATATCACCCATAATTAAAAACATATAAGATAGGTTTATATTGAGATGACCTGGACATATTTGATTTAGTTGGTGTAGCAGTGTGTTTTTTTTAAATTAGGTATAGCATGCTTACTGGGAGTTAAAAGATATCAGCCACAGACATCTTTTTTCACTGCTTTGCCACACATTATCAGCTGTATTTCTGATTAATCAAAAATGTCAAAGATCATTTTCTTTTAACAAAATGAGTTAAAGCCTCTGATGTCGTTCAGAGGCCTTAACAAATTCAGAAGCTTAAAGGAACATTTCACCAATTTTCAACCTTATCTCTAGCTATCAGAATTACGGATATAGTGTGAAAAATGCCTGCAGTTGTTGTCATGTTTTCTGTGTCTGTGGCCGGAGCTGCAAAATCTGCTGTTCTTCCGTCACTAGCGCGGTCATCTCACGTACGGTGACGTAGTTGGGAACAAGGAAGATCTACAGGCAATGTTTTTCAGTTTGGATCTGGGTAGCCAGGGGTGTGCTTGTTTTGCAAACTACTAATGTCTCCAAAAGCGAAAATGGTACGCCAAAATATGTGTGCAGAGGATGTATAGACAAGGTTATATTTTACAGTGATTTGGCTGACTCGGTTATTCAGCCATATTTATTGGAGTCAGGGTATACGGCTCAAGAAATGCAGAGAGTGGAGAGAGTCTGAGGCTGCGGCTGTATTTGGGGCTTGGGTGTCAGAAACTTGTCCGCAATTCATCCTGGTATATGTACGTGCTACCAGCAGGAAAACTCAGCTTTCCCGGTCAATATAGCAAGCACTAAGGTTTTATTGCTTAAACTCACTACATTTACCATCTACACTGATTGGACATGCATATAATATGTGGTGAAAATTTCCTTTAAGGTCACATCAAGTCATTAAAATGATACACAATGCTATTTTATGCAGCCAGATCCCAGAGATGATGTGTTTTGGTATTCTCCTCTCACTATGTCTCTGTGTCTGATGAGAAATTTCTCTCCTATTCCTCCTCATCCCTCATTTATCTTCCTTTATCTTCACCCCCCTCCCCTTCTGCTACAGATGAGCCGGGCCAGCTGAAGATCTACCTTCCTAAGAAGCTGCTTGAGTGTCTACCGAAATGTTCCTCTCTGCCCAAGGAGCGCCATCGCTGGAACACCAACGAGGTGAGAATGAGACACACTCAAGAGGGAAATATGCGTGACAGTGAGATGAACTCAGTGTCTTTTTGTGCTGGTGACTCATCTCCAGCAAGCACAGCTCCACAAACACAAGGGCATCCTTTCATTACGGGACCTTAAAACAGTGACCCAAGGAAATAAATAAAAAACAACATGAACTCAGAGCCATAATCCCACCGACAGTACCTTCCATTTGGCATGTTGCTGTCTATTTCACTTTGTAATCCAAACAAACTCTGGGTTAAGGCGTAGGAAACAGGGGCTCCTGGGTCTGAAACTACAGGGCTTAGAGGCTAAGAAAGAAGAAATAAGGCTACAGATTGAATGTCTCCACTGCTGAGTGTTACCGAGTCCAAAAAAGCCTATGGTCAGTACAATAAAGATTGTTGTCTGAACCTCACATTGTTGCTATGCAACCACAGAAAGCTGTTAAATGTGCGGCACATTTCTGCTCAAAGTTGTTTTTTTCTGATGTGCCTTGTGTTAGGTGTGGAAATTATGATTTTGTTACAGTGTGTAATGTTGTCTTCCAAAAAACAAGAAATTGAAGAAAAATGTAAAGCTGACAGGTATAAACAACAGAAGCAGTGCCCATGCACTCAGATGATTTGATCACAAAAGCTAGTTAAAGGAAATATAACGTTAATACAGGGCTATGTTTTCCCTGCTCTGTGCCAAATTTAGCATAATATTTATAGCATGAACAATAGAGAACTTCAATTCTGCTGGTGGATAAGTAGTACAGTGTAAAATGGGGACAAATTAGGTTCGGACAAGTCTTAACTCAAGGCCAGAGATAAACCTGAGCTAAACATTTGGGGTGTGAAAAGCTTTTCAGAGTTGCATGTTGTTGCAGACTTAAGCTGTTAGCTCAGGGAAGTGTTTGATGGGTGGAAATGGATGCAGACATTTATCGTCAATAGCTCCTTGTTTATGCATTGCACAGCTCTCCACTGGTGGTTTGCTCCATCCATTGTGATGTGGTTGGCCTCTACTGAGACATTTTCTCCATGTGCAGGCTGTGCACTCCATTATGGATGTGTGTTTGTGTGTTTGTGTTATTGATTACCAAGTCCAACATTATTATGCAATGCAAAGCTGATTTGGCCTGTGGTTTTTCTCTCAGGAAAGTCATTACATTTTTCATGCAATCCATCTCAATGAAGGTCATACTAGGAGTTAAGCACGGCGCCTACTGAACAGTGTGCTCACATGAATAGTGTGTGTGTCTGTGTGTGTGTGTGTGTGTGTGTGTGTGTGTGTGTGTGTGTGTGTGTGTGTGTGTGTGTGTGTGTGTGCGCGTGTGTGTGTGGTTCAGAACAACGTGACCGCTGCTGGTTAGGGACTTCCACACATCAGCCTAACCAAGGAGCAATTGTACACAAGGTGCAGGGACTAGACCAGAGCACCTTGTTGCTGCCCTCCTCTCCTGCCCCGTTCTCCCGCTTTCTCTACATCAGTCTCCCTTCCAACTTACCAGCTAGTCCTTTCTATCTTTATCTTTCATTGCCTCCTCCCCCCACTCTCTCTTTCTCTCTCCATGGCTCTCTCTCTGATGAGGAGGTACAGACTCAGTTCAGGGGGAGGTTGGGTGTCCCTCAGCGAATTCCTTCAAAGCTCCTCTTCCACCCAGGCATAAAGTTTCCTGCATACTTAAACACTCCATTGTGTCTGCTGCTGCTCCTCTCGCTTCGTGCTTTCGTAGGGGGAGCTTTGTGTATGCTTGCTTGTGCGTCTAGCGCTTGTATGTATTTCAGTCTGTTTATGTGTTTGTACATATGTGTGTGAACGCGTCTGTTAGAGATATGCAAAGCGCCAGATTATTGCGGTCGAGTATTTTGTAGCTGCTGCAACGAAATAATAGATTTCTTTTTCCTGTAACAATGACAACAGTTTTCGTCAGCAGCTCATTGAAAAGTGAAATCGTCATTGATCATCAAATTGTAGACACATATAGGCTTTATATGTCCACTGTAGATTGTAGTGTAATAAAATTTTATGTTTCCAGGCATATTTCCAGACATATTTCCCAACCAATCAGCTGTCAAATCAGCTGTCAAATTTGAGGCTTTCAATTTATTTATTCAGTCACATCTCTACTGTGTGTGTGTGTGTGTGTGTGTGTGTGTGTGTGTGTGTGTGTGTGTGTGTGTGCGTGCGTGCGTGCGTGCGTGCGTGCGTGCGTGCGTGCGTGCGTGCGTGCGTGCGTGCGTGCGTGCGTGCGTGCGTGTGTGTGTGTGTGTGAAAAAGCTGAAAATGTAATCTTTTCATGGTCTGGATGCTGCTCAGAAAGTGTGGTGATGTGTTATTGACAAATAGTGTGTTTAAAACGCCCAGTAATGATTTGCTGTATAGACACACTTGTATGTGTGTGTTTTTGTGTATTACATCTTTACTAAAAGAATTGGTCTTGTGCTTGTCCTCACACTGTTTGGGTGGTGGGTTTTCTGCATGATGTTTATTAATGTCTGCATGTAGAATTAGGATTATCCTCAGTGTGTGTGTGTGTGTGTATGTGTGTGTGAGTGTGTGTGTGTGTGTGTGTGTGCGTGTGTGTGCTTGTGTGTGTGTTTCTCTGGGAATAAGAAGAGGAGAGTGTGATAGATAAAGATAAAGAGATTACCATTCTGAGGATGGCTCTGATTAAGTCAGCACCAATTCTAACAAGTCTTCATCTGATTTGTCCTTACTCTCACCTTTTTTCTTGGCATGCACATGTCTCTGTAAGTGTGTGTTTGTTTTTATCACACATGTGCACGATCGCATGAGATCCTATGATCTCTGTTTTGTCACGCATGGCTCCCCCCGACACCTTGGCCTCCCATGAGCACTGAGCTGTAACCCCATACATTTTTACCCCGTCCACTCCTCCTCCTCCTCCTTTCCTCTCTTCTTTCCCTTCGCTTCCCCTCTCTTCCTCCCTCTCTCTCTCTCTTTTGTGTATCTACTGATGTGTGAAATTATTCTGGGATGGAGGGATGGATTCCTCCCCGAAGGGCTGAGCGGAGTCGTGAGCCTTTTGTTCAATAATAGATTGGGGGTGTATGTGTATCTGTCCATAGTAATAGACTATAGACTAGTTTTAGATAACAAATCACACTCAGGTGGACATATGATGGTAGAGCCTGTTTTATCCCTCCCTTGGGAATGACTTGTTGTTTGGTTTCAGCAAATTCTTTGGACCAGCAGAATAACTTTTTCTACGTTAGACAAAGACAAACTTTAGAGTTTGGTCCTGGGACTCAAGCTCATGAAAATATGATTACTCTTGTGGGGACTCTTGACTTTCTGACTCATATTTTAAGAAGCAAGACTGAGCTGAATAACAATAAAATTCCTTTCCAAAAGCTTAAATTCAAACACACTCATGCCATGTGAATGCGCACGCCACTGAGTGATCTAATGTGCATTTTAAAGGCTTCTGTCATTGCACAGACGACAGCCATCTGCACCACAATGCTTCTGCATGCGTGTCTGCTCCGCATGTCGCTCAACTGTATGGGTGTAAAAAGAGAGGTGTAAGAAAACCGCATTATTTCGGCATTAATGATATGTAATGATATGATATGAAACATGCAGTGTTTTATTGTAGACCTCTGCTACAATTAAGCTGTGATTTATTGGTAGGTGTTTGGTGTGAAGGCAGCTAGTTGACAGTTCACACACGCTCATGTCTGGCTGTGTCGCCGCATGACACCAACATGATAGCCTGAATGAAAAGCAGATCAAAAAGCATATACATTTTAGACCACTGGCCCATCTGCCTTCTGTAGACGTGTGTGTGTGAGTGTGTGTGTATGTGTGCGCATCAAGGGGAGGTGTTGCCATGGTAACAGATTGGATGTGTGTCTTTGTGTGTGTATTTGTGCTAATGGTTTGATCGATGTTGCAAGTGTGACACAAACGCCGTTCATGATTGTGCAGTACATTGAAGGTGATAAGAGAGACGTGAAATTGTCAATTCGTCTGCTCTCGATGCCAAACATGTACGACAGACAAAAAAGAAAAAAAAGAATAAAGAGAAAAACAGTTGTCGAAGGACAAAAGCTCTAAATCTGAGGTAGAAATGTCAGGAACCCACTCACAGTCACCTGTGCGTACTGCGGCTTCTCGGCTTGTGTACGCTTCAGTTTCCAGCCCAAACAAAGCTTTGCGCGTGTGTGTGTTTGTGTCTATGAGCGTGTGCGTGCACATGTTTAATTTATTATTCGTGTCATTACGGTTGTTTGTGAACCATTAAATAGATACATTGAATTAAATATGCATGCATTGTATTCCTACGTTTCTTTGTAGAGATATTTCCCTTTTTTTCCCCCCGTAGGTAAAACATGACGCAGGAGAAAGTTACACAGGAGAGACCACGTTAAATGTCAGACTTCGTGGAAAAAATACTATAGATCCATTATGGAAACCCAGAACGATATAGTTAGCTGACAGCCATTTTCAGGCCTCCATGTTCCATTTATACTGTGGTGAAGGGTGCCCTTGATTTATGACTTTGATGTGTGAATTGCTAATGTCCAGCTCACACTGGTGCGGGGCCGGGAGAGGCTGACACTCTCCATTTTGTCGGCTGTGTCAGAACAAAGACAAAAGTAGTGTGCCTTTGGAAACTTACGGAAAGTTTCAGGTTTTTTTTTTTAAATGAAATGGGAGTGCCGCTCGTGCATTTGTTAGATAACATGTTCGTGAGAGACTTGGAGTGTATCCGTGTCAGTGTGTGTGTGTGTGTGTCCCAGAGCCTGCCTATGGCTGTAACCTCTCTAGTTGACATTGAGCTCTGTGCTGTTGCCGTTTACCAGAGTAAAGTATGGTTTAATGAGGGGGCAAAGAAGCCAACACACACACACACACACACACACTCACACATGCATGTGCACATGTATACACAAACACACACACACACACACACACACACACACACACACACACACACACACACACACCCGCACACACGCGCACATACACATACAATACCAGAGGGGTGTTTCACAGCTCCTTGTGTTTGATTCCTATTCTTTTATTTTTAATCATTCCTCTGTCTTTTGGGTTGAGAAATATTTTATGTTTGGAGAGCGCCAAGTTATAATCACTAATTAGTCCTCCAGGCTATCTCTCTCCCTCCCGCTCTCTTTTTCTCCTCCTCTTTGTCTATCTCTCCATCTCTCTCTGAGCCAAGCATAGCCCAATTAACACCCAACGTCATTTTGTGTCTGTTATGACTTCCATTTTCACTCAAACTCCAGACGTCCATACTGTCCTGCTGACCAGACCGACAATATGAACTAAATGTGCAGCAATGCAAATAATCAATTAGATTAATTCTATTCATAAATGTAATTTCCTTGCTGATACGTTTAATCAACCCACACGCCTTTCATTTGCAAATGGAACTGCATATGGTAAATTGGACGTGTGCATAGACGCTTCATCTATTGTTTGGATCAGTATTTCAGCGACTTTCACTCGTGTAGATATTTCTGCACACACAAGTTCACAAGAGGGTGGGATTAACCAGGTTTTACAAGTCTAGTCTGGGAAAGCCAGGTGTCTGAGGTAGGAGTTAGTGATTATTCTGCTAGTCTCTCCTCTCCTCTCCTCTCTTCTCCTCTCGTCTCTTCTCTTCTCCTTTCCTCTCCTCTCTTCTCTTCTCCTCTCCTCTCCTCTCCTCTCCTCTCCTCTCTCCTCCTCTCTACTCCTCTCCTCTCCGTCCCCAACTTAAAGCCCCACATTTTCCTCCTGTTCTATTTTCTCCATGTCGCACAGACCCACTATTTATCTTGCCCACTATAATTTGACACAAAATATTGTTAACTGGAGACACAGAAATATATTAAACAGTGGGAATGTGTGACTGTGAGTGTGGGGGTGTTGTGTATGTGCCAGTGCTCGTTTGTGTGCGCCTGCATGTGTGTGTGTGAGTGAGTGTGTTCTTGTTAGATTCACAGCACAACCAGAAGGAAGTGAATGACCAGCAGTGTCTGCCGTAATAAGAAGCCAGGCAGCAAAGTGGATACAATACTTTTTGTATCTTTAAATGTCCCCATATAGAACTGCTGTAATATCTGAGTCCTGTGTAAATTAGATTTAATTCATTGGAGACGGATAAAGCATTAAAATGTGTATGTGTGTGCATAACCGCACACACTGAGATGGTTCTTGTACTCCTATTTCGAGTCCTTGTACGGTATGTGTAGAGCTATGTCTAGATAACTTTATAACTTTATTTAACTTTGATAACTTTCTGCTCATCAGACTTTACAAGAGCTACTGGAGTCAAGTGTGTTTCTACAGCAGTACACTGCAATTTTGAATGTTTACATCCCCAAATGGCAGCAAGATGTCAACAAAACATTATGCTGTAAATAAAGCACCACAGGTGCTGGAACCCTATTGATTTTGATGAGGTTTTTCCTTAGCCTCTTAGTTTTCTGACTTAATAATATCTGGAGCTCAGAGACTTGTAAAGAAATATGCCTAGTTCAGAATTTTTCAAGTCAATTTATATTTTATTCTCTCTGTTCATGTTTTACGAAGGTACGTTTCAGTCAACCTTTTTTTTCATACTCCATAGGCAGCTCTAGTTTGTCATGGTGGGTTTTATGCAAATTGTGGCACACAAGTCCAACAGTACTTGACAAGAAAAACATCTGTACATTTTTCTCAAGCTACTTGTGCAATTGTTTAATCCAAGTCTGGGTATATATTTGTGTGGTCTGCAGGTCTGAAACACAGGCAGCACTACCCTGATGCCCAGTTTTTATTCATGCTCATTTGCTGTTGCTCTCTCTGCGGCAGTCTCCAGACTCACAATTATTAAGCAACATTTTTCTGTAAACTCATATGATAAGTATGCACTGAGCACATCTGCAGACACCCAAGACTTCACTTAAATGAGCTCAGCATGAGTCATTTGATAGGTTTTTACAGACTATTGGCACTACTTTATTGTTGTTTAAGGATTACTGCATTGTGCACCAGCAATAATGGACTGGAGCTGTGCATCCAGTGTGGAAATAAATGATCAATGTGAAACTGTAAACTAACCTCAGTTCAAAACGTACCTACTGCACAGCAGTGTGTACAGTACCAGTCAAAAGTTTGAACACACTTCCCATTCACTTGAAGGAGAAAATCGTGTCCAAACTTTTGACTGTACTGTATGTCCCATATTTGGTAATATTTGAAGTCTATGTCATACAGTATCACATCAACCACACAATATACCAAAAGATTTTGACATATTGATCAATAACATGTGAAATATGGCCCTCAGATGAATATACGTAACATGAACTCAGTGTGTGTTTCACTGGTTTCATTACTGCATTGATAGCACTCATCTGTTTTACATTGTATGTATTTTTCTGCTGTTGTTAGCACAGTGTTGATCCAGACTTTACAGCATTTTGCACTCTGCATATTTTGACAGATTATAGTTACAGCACTATTATTCCTAGTGTGTCATAATATTTGAAGCTGAGCTCAATTCAAATATTTGGGATGTTCTCCAGTGTGCACACACTTGTGTTTTCCATGCAGAGTTGCCTCTGTACATTTTACACACACCATCATTGACTGCCTACCTCATTGCTAATCCAGACATGTAAACATTTGTAAAGGACGCAAAAATGAAATTGGCAGAGAATATGCACAAAGTCATACTTCAGGAGAACGATTTGCAAGGGTAGTGCATCAGACAACATCTGTTCAAATGGAACGTTACGGTGAGGTCAAATTGTCAGTTTTGTTCGCTGTGATATTGCGTAGATCTGAGTGTGTTGTCCTCATGAGCTTCAACCCACTAATGGCAGACTGCAGCTCTATTTTTAATTAAAACTGGAAAGATTATGCGACGGTGTAATTGTATTGTGAGCGCAAAATCAATGTTATTTATTTCTTAGAAAAAATACAACATAATAAAAAATGTCAAGTTGCTGTGTGTTTCAACACTTTAATTGCTTTTTACTCATTATCAATTTGCTCTCTGGACATTTGATTTGATAACAGAGGAGTGTATTGGGGCATAGTTGATATTAATGTTTAGCAGAAATGTGAATTATCAAGCACTGAGCGTATCAATATTTAGCATTCACTGGTAGCATTTCTTAAGGTAAGTCGATTAATGTCTGTGTTTCTTTGTTAATGAGAGGTGAAGTCATGTTATCGTGGAAATCTCCTGCCGTCTTTACTGCACATCAAACAGTGTTCATCAACAGGTGTTTGGCCTCATGGAGTTTTGTTTCAGTGAACTCTTTAGAATCACAATTAAAGCCTTTCAAATTTGAGGAAACCTTGTTGTGTGCAGAAACGTTTTCATACATAAATGTAAGTAAATTCAATGTTTAAAAAAGATTAAGAAAAAGATAAAATAATAAAAAGGCACGAATTTCTGATTACTAAAAGTGCATCTCGTCTCTCAAAATGTTAAAAGGCATAAGGTACGTGGGGAAAATATTAAATTAATCCAACGTACATTTTTCCAGTTTTTCTGACTCTATAATGGTGCTCAGTTGTATCTCTCGTGTCTCGCAGATCTCAGTTTATTACAGGAGCTAAGCCAAATGGGTAATTTAGCTGGCTTCTACATTGTATCCACAATAAAACACAGTGAGTGAACGGTGAATCTCTTGGTGCTGTGACGAGCATTTTCCACTAACATTATCCTGGAAATGTACACATTCACAAGATTTACCCTGGGAGGTGTATACATTTACTTGTAAATATATTTTCCCACAGTTGCCGTATTATATATAGGGTGAGATACTGTGTGTGTGTGTGTGTGTGTGTGTGTGTGTGTGTGTGTGTGCGCTAGTGCATGCGTACGTGCATGCGTGTGTGTTTGGTCGTGGTTGTGATATTTCAACAATTGCACTCAGGAGACCAAAGTGTGTGTCCAGTGTTTCTTCCTATCAAAGTGTAGTTTTCTGTAGCATCACAAATTTCTCCGTCTCAGTTCTCGTCTCCCTCCCTCACCCTCCTCCCTCCTGCTGATGTATGGAATGTCTACTCTCATATGGAGTGTGTTTGTAAAAGTCACGGTAATCAAATTTCACTGATTCCCAGGGGATTAAACAAGGTGGCATTTGTGTGTGTGTGTGTGTGTGTGTGTGTGTGTGAGTGAGTGAGAGTGCTTGTGTGGGTTCTGTCTCTCTGCATATATGATATTAGCTGTGTACCAAGTTGTGTATTGTAATGCAGCTGTGTCATTAGTCTAAGACTAGCTCAGCTGTAATATATCATCCATCATCTTGTACTCTAAGGAGGCAACTATATAAGGGATACTTATGCCGCATTTGCATACATTTCTTTTTTTTTTTGAATGCACAGTGGAAGATGGTGGGTGGGGGTGTTGATATACTTCTTGCCATATTAGGTGAAAGCATATAACTTGTATCTATGCCAAGGGGCAAGGACCAGGAATAATGTTCATTCATGCCTTTGGGTGTTTGACAGTGAAGGTTTTTGCTAACAATAACTCTGGTTTCTTTGAATAAAAAATTAAAAAAAGAAAGCTGAAGAGATATCAATCAGTCCCAACAATTCAATTATTATTTATTGGAAGTATTCTATCACTACTCCAGGAAACAAGAAAAACATGGCAACAACAAGATGTCCCAGCTCAAAAACAGCTATTACCTAGTGTTAGGCCTAACTACATAATTGCCTCTTGTTGGCAGCATTTCATGTATGTTCTGGCAGTATGCTTGTATATGTAGCTTGCCAGCTAGCAAGTCATAACTTTGCCCAATACACATCAACACACCAGCATCAGACTGTAAACTAAGCTGCAAGTTTCTTTCAGCTATAAGGTGTCATTACACGTTGAACTAGGAAGTCACAGTCCATTACAGTTCATATGGGGTGGAAAGTTACCCGGCAGGCAATGACTGATGTCAGTCTCCTCCTCAATTTCTAAAAGTGCACTACATTAGAGCAATCATTATTATTAACCGTCTGTGCCAAAAATGTATGCATTTAATGGCTGAAAAGAAGCAGATTTAAGCAAACACAGGTCGTTACAGTTTCTATAGACAGCAGTAATACACATGGAAAAAGGTAGCTGTCTACTCTTTCAACAGTAAAAATGTTGGTTACATTTCTCAACCCCCTGTTATTTATTTATAAACATGTTCATCTTACATGATATAGAAGTTTAAAGATAGCTAACATACTTTGGCGCCCACTGCATGAGTCACAGTAGTTGAAGAGTGGGTGTTGACACCGGGCTCTACCCTGTGCATTGCATCATCACTGTACACACACTGTAGTCACTGTGAAGAGGAGCCCCTTTGGATCTATTGATATACTATACCGCACACTTATAAACTATTAATGGCATAGCATATGCTCATCACATATTATCACTTCCATCATCTCGCTGTCCATGTATTTCGTTAGCTATGGATGAGTACAGTGGTTTCAGTGGTAAGTGAAAGTCATGGACAAATTTCAAGATAGTCTACATCAAACTGAATTCAAAATGAAACAAATCAATGCCTTTTACCACAAGATGCAATAAAGCAACTTCAGACACTGCCCAAATTTTGCTGACTCCTGATTTGTGGTTATGACTGTTCACATCAACAAGAAATTGTGTCCTGGGATTCAGAAGAAAGGAAAGTGTAGCCATAGATGTAAACGTGAAATCTGCAGAGAAGGGATTAAATTAGACTCCACATATTTTTCTATGGTTTCTTGTATCATTTAATTATCAGTAATCAATGGCAGTTGGCCGAGCAAAAAGCTTTTAAAAAGTGTTATTTCTGCGTGAGAGGCGAATTTTGCTCATTCACTCCCAGACTTACAAGTACAAGCTGGCAATCATGAGAATTTGGGAATGCATTGGGACTTCTTTATTAAACCGTGTGAAAGGTATTTCACATTTTGCAATACCCTGAAAGAGTGAGTGCAGGGTCTGAAGTAACAGTCTATTCAGGTCTACAGCCCAGGGCTTCGTCCTAAGCAGAGACGGATCAAACTGCACAATAGTGGAAGCCAGTCAACAGAGCAGGTTAGATAACCTTTAATGTTTACTTTTACTTATGATTGTTTCAACTCTGTCTGTCTATCTCCCAGTATAGATCCCCCAGGTCTGTTGTCGGTAGAGAAGATAAACCACGATTGCAGACAATTTGTACATCTGTAAATTGATGCTTGTCTTTAGCAGTTTGTGTTTGAAGCTTGAGGAGAGTTAAATATGCATGGCTTCAACATGGGTGGCTCTATGCTTTTTTTCTTCTATCTTCCAAAACAACAAACAAATGACATGAAATCATTATTTGGATGAGACAAACAGAATTCTGAATTGATTTTTTTAGAGAGCGGACTCAACATGAGCTCCAGCAGTTAACTAGATTTGTTTGTTTCTTCTGAAATGGAGCAACAGTGATATTTACCGAAAGCACACACACACACAGACACACACACACACACTGCACAGGTGTGCAACCTCACACACACGCGCACACACATATGCTCCCATCTTTAGTTGGTTGAGGAGGAGACAAACATAAAGATCGCCACGGAGACCCATCTTTCAAATTTATTCATTAAACTCCCAAATGCTCCCCTTAACGAATGTAATTAGAATATGGTAATGAGAGAGGGCTGAACCAGGGAGTGTTGTAATATGCTTAGCAGCACAGAGGGAGAGAAGAGGAGAGAGACAGACAGATATAGACAGAGTGGGAAATAGAGTAAGGGAGTTAGAGGAGAGAGAAATAGAGAGACTGACTGACAGGGTGCCAATTTATGTCTTGTTGTAAACAAGTATTTATGCCAATGAGAGGTGGCACACACTATTTCTTCCTCTCTTCCACTACCTCTCCCTCTCTCTCTTTCTCTGTGCCTTTCTATCTCTCTCTCCTTAGCATACCAAACCTCCTCAATAACAATAACATCAACAATAGAAAAGTAGAGACGAGCCTCGGAGAGCAGAATGACTCACGCTGAGATGAGGCATCAGGGGTTAACACAACCCCTGGAGACTTCTTCATTGAGACACCGCTCCATCCTACCTTGTCTATTTCTCTTTCTCTCACTCTCTTCTCTCCACCTCCCAACGGCAAACACACATCCGTCATTAGAGATTTCAAATATACGTCTCTCTGTGTGTATATGTGTGCGTGCACCCTTTCCTGGTTAACTTTGTGGCAGTTTTTGAGGACTATGACAGGATTTATCCAAGATGCCCTGGTGCAGCAGGGGTCCTGGCATTGTGTTTGACACCACACACCTGTTGCCATCTTTGATGTGTTCACACCCCCCCTCCCCTCCCGCTGAGAGTGAGGGGGCCGTCTCCTCAAATGCAAATACAAGATGGGTGAAAGAGGACAGGTGAGGTGCGCAAAAGAGGGGAAGTTTTATATAAAAAAAAATATGATTGATGTTCCCTCTGTGGATTGGGGCTGACTCTTCCTTGCTCTCAGGTCTCTGCTGAAAAAAGTTTGTGCTACTTTTCACACTGTGTGTGTGTGTGTGTGTGTGTGTGTGTGTGTGTGTGTGTGTGTGTGTGTCTAGCCACATTTACCAATTGGACTTCTGTATATTGGCAAAAGGGAGATGAGAGGGAAGTGGGTGAGTTGGAGGGAGGAGAGAAGGGAGGAGAAAGTAAAGAGGTCAAACCAAACGGAGAGGGAGTGAGGGAGGGAAGGAGAGAGGAGAGTGACTATTTCATTATAAAGCCGTCACTCACACGGGCAGCAGCCACCACATAGATTCATCTGAGACCAAACCTGTGTGTGCGTATATGTGTGTGTGAATGCCTGTGCATCCTAGCATGCATTACTTTTGACATGGGAGTTATTTTTGTGTGCATGTACTGTATGTCCGACTTTGGGTATATGAATGTTGTTGTGAGAGTTGCAGTGTGACAAAGATGGATGTGACGTGCAGGTCCCTCTCCCAACCAGGTGACAGGGGAGGGTCCCCGCTGAAGGTCAGACCTTGCCCTCCAATGACAGACCAGCACCAAATGTGTGTGTGTGCTCACATCCATGTTTCACAGAGAGAACAACAGAAGAGACAGAAGGCCGGGACAAGTTTTATTTCCATATATTTATTTATTTTCACACAAGCGACTTTGTGTATTAATAGACAGCCCCATTTGTATGCATGTGTGTACAATCCTTTTATGTCCATGTGTGTGTTGCCCAGTGTGTGATGAGGTGTTTGTATGATAAACACAAGGCAAGCTTGAGAGGAATTCTGATCAGGGGCTTTGCAACAGTTGTTATGGAAACAGCATTAAGCAGTTGTATTAGCCAGTGGAGGTAATATAAAGGCTGTTGAAAGTAACAAACAGTGGGGAGTGAAGCAGTTTGGGAATATAATACCAACTACACATTATTGCTCTGGTTTACAATAAGCTTGATGAAATTTTATTTTGCGGCTAGAACAGAACAAAATTATCCTTGTCATAACTCAGTGTGTGACACTCTCTCTCTGTTGAGAGCTACACATTTTAATTAGCCAGGTTAGAGGAACATACTGCAAACGAGACGTTAATGGTCTGGTTTACAATAGCCGTTGCAACATTTACATCAGCTTCACACTATTTAGTCTGCATTCAGATTTCTCATTGCAACGTTATCTCAAGTTATCAGTCTTCAGAAAAGCAGCCATGGCTACATGACATTGGGGATTTTAGAGGTCACTCAGGACTCAGAGGAGATGCTAAGAGATGTGTCTGGTCACATTTCTGTCAATGGCTCTGGATAATGACATGCTCACAGGCACCTCTCAATTCTAATGTATTATTGATTATTACAGTTAGAATGAAATTGTATGACAGTGGGTTATACATATGTATATATAGGTTTAGCATGAAAGTGCTATTATTACACTTACATGATGAACCTCTAAAGCAGAAATATAAAAAAAAAAGTTCAATAAAAAGTAGTTTGAACAAATGGCTGAGATAGTGCTCCATATAAAACCACACAGAAGCATGTAGTCTGCAAAAAAAAGAACCCACAACAAAAAAACGGGGCAATTCTGTATAGAGTGTCTATTAACGTCAGACACTGACAGGGTTGTTCTGGGAAAGAGAGAGAACTGGTGGAGGTGCTCAGGAACAAATTACAGCATCAGCAGACCTCCCATGGTAATGCTAATGCAGTTTTTTCCTCCATATGTATATAAGACTTAACCATGCTCAAGGAGAAAGGCAAAAATGGATTCAGTAGCTGAAAAGGACACCTCAGTTTTCTACCTTCCATGCCACCAAAATAAACTGTTCAATGCCAAACGATTTCTGTGGCGAGGACCAGCGGCAGCCTTCATTTGAGGCACTTCGAATGGATGTGACAGTTCCAGTTTACAGACAACTCTGTTTTCCCCAGATCTCTGTCGGGGTGATGCTCATCATTAGACTTCAAATGTGCACGCACTCTCTCACACACACACACACACACACACACACACACACACACTCACACACACTAGCCTGTGGCCAGACCCTATAACGGAATCTCCCTGGGGAAAGCTCCTGGATAAGTCTGTTGCAGTGTAGGCGACCCCCCCACCCCCCACCCCCCTTCCTCCCTGCCTCCACTGGAAATCTCCCTGAGGCCTGTAAGAGAGTGTGTGCATGTATTTGCGTGTGTGTGCGTGCGTCTGTCTGTCTGCTTTTCTGTACATGCCACCAGTTTCTTGGAGGGAGATGGTCTCAGTGATGCGTGAGTGGGAGGCTGATTTCCCCAACTGCATCGCATGCTCCAATCTAACTTCCCACTCATGCTCTCTGCTTTGTTAGATATTTCTTAAGTAACTCCTGCTCTCTCTCTCTCTCTCTCTCTCTCTCTCTCTCTCTCTGTCTCTCTTTCTCACTTGCTCTCACACAGCGACAGACTGGATTAGGTGTGTGTTTGGAAAAGTGTGTGCACGCAGCCAGTTGGGCCTGTCGTAATGTATTATTATTACGTAGGCTCACACAGACATGCAGAACGTCTGGGTTTCTGGAGTAGATCCCTGGAGAAAGACACTTGTCCCTGTCCCTGTGTCTGGCACAGCGAACACACACACACACACACACACACACACACACTCACACACACACACTCACACACACACACACTCACATACATACACAGTATTCCTGAAGGGTCAGTGTGTCGCCAGGCATGCTCAAAGCGTTCCATCACCGGTCTCCACTGGGACAATAACTGTGACTTCCTGAGGACCGACCTTCACCATCTCACTTCTGTCACTCTTCACATGGGCGTGTTTGTGTGTATGTGTGTGTGTGTGTCTTGGCGAGGGAGTGAACTGGAGTGTGTGTCTCCACTGTGTGTGTGTGTGTGTGTGTGTGTGTGTGTGTGGGTGTGTTTTAGAGTGTGTGTCAGGCTGCCATTTCAGCTGACTCTTCTGTTTCTGGCTTTTTAATGGCTCTTATGGGGCAGGCCTTTAATTGCAAGTCTCTCTCCCTCGTTCTTAATCCTCCCATCCTTCTGTCTCTCCCAGCCCCTCGTCTCTTCTTCTCCTTCTCTCTCCTACCCGCATCCCACTGGCTGACAGTCACTAGGGGAACCCGAGTGCCTGGCCGGGGCTGTGGAGGCCATATAGGATATTGACTTGCTCTGGAGTGGTTTGGGAGGAGGAGAGGTGGCTGCCTGTCACAGCTAATGAATAGATGCATAAATGAATGAGGCAATCCTTGTGTGTAAGTGTTTGTGTGTGTGTGTGTTTGTGTGTGTGTGTCGGTAAAAAAAATAATGTGGCTGCATGCGTGCCCAACCTAAACTCAGCTCAGCGCAGTTTTATGTGGCTCAGACAGACAGACATTAATAGTGGCCAGCTTGATAGTGATAATTATTAATGGTGTCATGACAGTTCCTCCCACACAGGCATGCACACACACACACATACACACACACACATGCACAAATATAAACACACATATAAATGCATGATGAGGCAGTGGGGGGTTGGGACGTTAAGATTGAATGGAGGATACTAAAAAACAATCCAGTTAAGTGCCAGCACCCTCCAGCTGCTCTCTCTTTTCGTCTCTCCTTGTCTTTCTTCCCCTCTCCGTCTTTGTCCCTCCATCTCATCTGATCGTTGTGGAGCTGGAGTGCTCTCATGCCAAACTGGGACAAATATCTAAACACACAGACACACACTCATACACACAGAAAGAGACAGAGAGGAAGAGAAGGAGAGGAGGTCTGGAGTGGAGACTGTTGATCTGAGGGGGCAGATGAAGGAGTGCTGGAGTGTTGATGTCTTCTTCACTATTGCTTTGTGCCACATTTCAAACACTGATTGCCTTAAGAGGACAATTTACATTTCATAGTCTTTCACAACAAGTGGGTGCGATGGGAGTCAGAGATAGGGAGAGAGAGAATGATGTTTCAAGGAGGAAGCCAGGGGTGAGAGAGTTCACCGAGCAAAGGGAAAAGGCGATGTTGCATGAGTGACTAAAAAGCAGGAGGTATAAACAACGGTTTCTTTGGGCTGCATTTCTGTGTGTCTCTGTCTGTGTGTGTACGGACGTTTTGTTTTGCCTTACTCTCGGTAGAATGCACCTGTATGATTTGAACTTTCTTTTTCCTTATTGGATTCATGTGAGTGTGGAGGAAGAATAGAAATAGTGTGGAGACGAGAGCCGAGGAGATGAAAAGAGAGCCAGAGGAATTAAGAATCAAGTTAGGAGCAGGCTTTATCTGACGGGAAACTGTGAAACTGCAAAGTACAAGAAAACTTTTCCTATCAGCGCACTCTCTCAGCTAGTGTATGGGTCTGCACCCCCAGTGTGTGCGTGTGTGTTTATGTAGCATGTGTGTGTGTATTTAGGAGATAGCTTTTCCTCCCCAGTGGAGGGAGACATCAGTGTGTCGGTGAGTGTGATTGGTTGCTGGCCCTGAGGGTCTGTCCTCTATATCTGTCTCCTGACTGGCTGCTCTGTGACCAATCAGGCGCCCAGACCTCACCGTGGCAATCAGATAGTGACACACTCTCTGTGGGCATCAGCGGGTCATCTGGAAATACCTGTTATGTTTTATCTCCCTGTGACACACACACACGCTCACGCACACACTCCAATATAACCTTTCTGTCTTGTCTTTGTCTCTCCAGGAGATTGCTGCATATCTCATCACTTTTGAGAAACATGATGAGTGGCTGACGACATCGCCAAAAACCAGGTGAGGAGAGCGCAGACATTGGTTTCCACACATGCACACACACACATCACGTAGAAACACAGCATTGTTTAATCAGCCAGTGACTCGTGATGTTTTAAACCCAGTAACTGAGTGTCTCTGTTTGATTAAAACATTAGAGATGTACGTCAACTGTCTCCAAAGGGTCCTGCTTATGGGCTACTCTACATGTAGAGAACGCTTCAGAACATGGCCGGACTGTAAAGCACCTAGTCAGCTGGAAATGGAGTATTAATGAATGTAAATGTATTAGGATAAGTGATGTATAATTCAGACATAAAGGGGTGGGGGGAAAGTGTGTGTATATAAGATGGGGCTGTGAACGGGGATTCACATGCCAGAACTGAATATTCATCGATCCAAATGAACCATAGGTAGCTCTTTTCCTAGAATGGAGAGAGGAGTCAGGAAGGATGGAAGGAGAGAGAGAGAGAGAGAGGATGAAAGAATAAAGAAGAAAGGCAAATTTAATAATTCACAATTCACCTTATTGACATTTACTTTAGTTAATACAGATGTAGGTATGACAAAAAAGAGAGAAAGAAAGAAAAGGAAGTGAAGCGTTTTCTGATTACTGACATCACTGAAAGCCTGAGGTGATGCCTCCGCGCTCCCATTGTGCAAGCTGAAGGACTCTTCTCAGGAGCAGCCTGAGGCCAGCAGCACAGTTTATGTTGTGGATGGATTTCTCATTGATTGGTTGTGCTGCCGTATAGCCTCAGACTCCCGGCAGCAACAGCATCAGCAGTCATATTGGTGTTATTGAGCAGCAGTTAGATATAATCCCATTTACACATGACACGAGGCACGATTAGAACAGATTACACCTAATCCCATCAGATGGAAAGGAGCTCAGCTAACGGAGCTAGTGACATTTATGTGTGTGCGTGACAGTGCGTGCATGTGTGTTTGAGTCCATATGTGCGCATGCGTTTGCACATTTGTAGGAGCAATACTAAGATAACAATCAATGACCTTCATTTCTCCCCTCTCCGAAATACCTAATCAGTTCAAAGTAATAACTGTTACCTCCTCTCTCCTTCTCCTCTCACTTTTCTCATCTGCTCCTCCTTCTCTCCTCCCTTTACCAGACTCACTCACTCGCCCACTCTGTCTCTTTATCTTGCCGTCTTTTTTTTCCTACTCTCCTCCACTTGCCTTCTCTGTTTTCGCTCTGCTACACTGTTGAACGGTGGAAAAGCTTTTTATATCCCACACATCACAGCCCAGTTATAATCAATAGCATTTATGTCTGCTTGAATCAGAGAGTTTGCGAGGCACACGGGCATCGTCCATGTGCACGCACCTGCACACACACACTCGGGTCTATATTATATAGGGGGCCATTTTCTCCTAACCTGCCCAGTGGTGGACCAGTATGGCCGTATTATAAATATATATTGCCTTTATTTACACTCGATAAAATCATTCAGGGCTGGTCCTCATTTACAATGATGTTGAGTAAAAAGTATAAGATATCAAATAATAATGATAAAAATAAACAATCAATTTAGTATGCGTGTACAGTTAATAAAATATACAAGACACAGGATATAAACAAATCAATCAAACGTGTATATGGAAAGATAATAAAAGATTAAAACAGTTGCTAACAGAGGTTATGAGATTAGTGATCATAGATATAAATTGTCCACGCTTTACCAGAGTATTCATTTAATTCACATTTAATAGTGTTCCAGGCAGTCAGCGTTTAAAAACATAAAGGAGATCTTCCGAGCTCAGTACAAACTCGAGAAACTTGCAGTGTAAGCCAGTCATTAAATTGGGTGTGATCTGGTCTCGAGGACCAATCTAGCATAGATGTGATGTAAGATGGCAGCTTCCCAATAAGGGCCTTGTAGATTAATTACGTATGCTAGTCACGTCTCTCAGAAAGAGAAGACCACCCAACTTTTACATACAGGATGCAATGATGGGTGCTATAAACATCACCGGTAATAAACCTAAGAGCAGAGTAGTAAACAGTCTTTAAGGGCTCAAGAGTAGCAGCAGAGGCATGCCTGTAAATTACATCACCATAATCTATGACAGAAAGAAAAACAACAATCCTTTTCCTACAAAACACAGGAAAGTTGCTTTTATTTCTATAACATAAGATTGTCTATATGAAGTTTGAATGTGAGTTTGTCATCTATCCAAATGCCAAGGTATTTATATTCTGTAACTCTCAAGAATGGATCCTTATACAGTGGAAATATGTTTTTTCTACGGTTACCTCTAGCTCAAAACAATAATGTAAACTTAGTTTTGATTAGTTCAATAAAAGTTTAAGATCATTAAGTGCAGCTTGGAGAACATCAATATATTATTAATACAATACTGCTTTTGAACCCTCCCTGAACCCCTGTCAACACACACTCAGTCACACACACATCCTGGAAGTGCAATATAGTGGAACATATAAGCTACTGCTGCACTTTACAATTTATACATGTTATTACACATTTTTGGTGAGAAATCCTTAAGTTGTCAGTTTACCAGTGATTGTAGAATATTAGCCAGTCAAGACATTTTGGATACTGCTCTACAATTATTTGAATCACTCCTTTTGCCACCTTTATGCAGGGGGTCAACATGAGCAGTTCAGAAGCACCAGAATCCAGGAACTACACCAGTAGAAATAGAAAAGTTGTTGTGTTGGGTAAAAAGCTTCTATGTGGCTTCTATGTGTATATGTCACCGCCTACGAGAATGGTGATGTTTCTGCTTGGTACAGATCCAATTTGGGTCATTCTGAATTTGATAAGACTTTAGAGAATTTAACAGGAAAGATAAAGCGGTTACAGCAACGCCATTTTGGTAACTGTGTTTTGTTGGTTGAGTCCACGCCATTTTGAATTCAGTTGTTTTTGACAGTTGTTTTGACAGTGTTTGGCCTGTTCATCACAGCAACTTCCACACTGGACATAACCGTGTCTTGTTATGTTGTGTGACAGGCTTCTATGTGTCTGTGTGTCACTGTGACCGCCTACGAGAATGATGATGTTTCTTCTTTCTACAAATCCAGTTTTCAGTGACACTGGTTAGCTGTGTAAAAATAGGTCATGTGTAGCCAAAGAACATAGAAGGTTCAGTTCAAAGACACACAGCAACCAACTTTTTGATGTGTTGGGTATAACCTGGATGCTTGTGTCTGACCCATAAGGTGTTTCAGATATGTGCTGATTATCATCTGGTATGTTATCTGACAGGATATCTGACTGTTTCTCCTTTTAATGGTGAAAAATTATTTGAAATTGTAATGAAGTTATAGATGTTATATTATAGAGTTTAAGAAACTTTATAAAGATACTCACCTGGGACATGTCTTGACATTCGTCTTAGGCTGGATTTATGCCAGACCCCTGAACAAACACATTTTGAATATATACATTTTAACACTATATGTCTACTGAAGTTGTTCTCCTGTCACTGCACTGATCTCAAAATACACAAAAACAGCAACAATATTCACTGCTTAAGAGACACTTTTAATAATAGTGTGATTTATATATATATATATATGTATATATATATATATATATATATATATGTATGTATATATATATATATATACATATATGTTAAGGTTCACAGATCTGGTCAGTGCCAATGAGGCAAAATTAAATATTGTCATGTAATCTGAATTATATCACATATATGACACATGGTGCAATCAATCTCACTCTGAAAAAGTGAGATAGCTGTCTTCAGTTTCATAATGATGTTGTCATTAAACTGTGAAAAATAGTTGGTATAGTAGAACTATGCTGTATACCAGGACCATTTTCTATAGGTGTCTATAGAATGGTTAGTCATACCACATAACACAGCGCATATATCCACCTACTGCCTTTTGCCAATTCATTTAATATCTCCTCTGCATTTATAGCCAAGCCACTTGAAGGAGGATACAGGTCCTACACACCAGAGGCACTTTTCAAAGACAGATACTGTTGCACACACTAGGCAGTGTTTTTGACACTGTTGCAAATGTTTTATTGTAACATTCAGTGTTACCAGACAGACTGAGGACCAAGACATTTCATATCCAAAGGTTTATATGGTTATATATTTCCATCAAATGTCTACATGACATTCAATTTACC
>NC_070580.1:15957368-16047368 GCF_027409825.1 Scomber japonicus
GGGGAGTGACGGGGTGTTAGTGCCAGCTGGGCAGCTTAAAAATAGTGCAGAGTGGAGGATTGCGACTGCACGGGACTCTAGGAACACATGACAGCAAGTGCAATAGTAATTCACAGCAGATTTCTCTCAGCTTTGTGATGACTGACAAGACATGATAGGAGATGATAAATCTGAGTTGGGGGTCCTATCTGAGCTGTCTGTCATTAATGATGGGACACTGGGAGATGTGGAACAAGCACCTTGTTTGCAACACAATGTGACCAGTATGACAGGTAGAGCTGTGTTACAGGTGTCACAGGGACAGTAAGAAGAATAGATGCATGGAATCTGTGATAAAACTAGCCTGAGCAGACACGCAGGGGCAGTGGGGCAGTAGGTTGAGTGTAGGAGGTGAAACGTGATGGGGATCAGACTGGCAGGATTAAAGAGCACTGGACTGACCTCTGCTAATGCACAGAACAGAGAGGAAGGGATGAAGGACCAAGGGGAGGCCACATGAACAGCTGCTCATTAAGCAGAAACAAAACATTATGGCCACTCACACACACACACACACACACACACACACACACACACACACACACACACACACACACACACAGTCATGCAAACATGTGCATGCACACACAAAAACTGAATAATACATTCAAGTGTGCACACATATGTATGTACATACGTCATACACAAACATAAACTATGGGAGTGACTGAAATTGGAGGACAATCTCATGCACAAAGTGGCTCTTTCACCTCATGTAATCTCAGTTTGGATTAAGATGGATTATTGGATTACAAGAGCCTCCCTGGGAGAGGGAGAGACAGAAAAAAAGCTGGAGAGCTGAACATACTTGGAGAACTAAGGTAGCTTGTATTACTACATTTAAATATTGTATAATAATTATTGATATTCATATTTTATTTCATATCCCATTATGCATAATCAATTAAGATGTCTATATATGATTTCCCCCCCCCATTTCTTGTCCTTTCACCCCATTTCTTTTGTTTTTATAGTCCTCCTCTTTCCCTGTTTAAAGCTGCCTCAGGAAGAACATGGATCTTGACACCTTGAGCCGCCTATGTTTATGTTTTGCTTGGTGAGGGCTTTTTTCTTGCACATCAAAAACTCCAATCAATATCTTAATTATTGCAAGCCAGGTATTTCTGAAGTTTTTTATGTTGATTTTCTCCAGGCATTTGGAAGGCTTGCTCTTCAACTGTATTTACAAGGCAACAAACTACAGAAAAGCCACAGGAAAAATGGAAATTGATCAGAAATTAAGCATGCTGAAGAAAGGAATTAGGGAATACTTGTGCTATCATTGAGACATTATTGATTTAACAAATATATCCCAAACAGACACAGGAAACTGAATACTTAAGCATACAGCACGACCATTATGGTAATCTGACGAGGACAAACAACTGTAAAATAATGATGCACACTCATTTTTATACAAATGCGCTAGATAAGGAAGTCATATTCACAGTGTAGCTATTTACATAAATATTCACCAAAAAAAGACACCTTATGAGTCAAATTTAAATCACATTCTAGGCCATCACAATGGCTTTCTGACTGAGCTTATTTGTTTGTTTTCCGACTAAGTGCCTTAACAGACGCATTCAAATATCTGTTTGAGTGTTTTAGTGTTTATTTTCTCTCCAAGACTAGGTCAGTGGTCTGGAGTGAATCATGGTTAGAAAAAAAAAGCAGCATGACACTATTGTGTCTGTGAGGAAACACATTATTGTGCCAAAGTGCCAATAACTGCAGAGACTCTCTCTGTGCAGGACAACTGGAGCATCCCGTAGCCTCATGTCACTGGGTCAGCTGGATCAGACCTGTGTATCAGTATGTGTGTCTGTGTGCAAATGTGAGAAACAAACAAGAGACACAGAGAGCAACAAGTATGTGAGTGATAAAGAGAGGTGTGTGTGAGTGTACGTCTGTGGTTGTTTGTTAGTGGGATGGAGATGAAAAATAGGGCATTCTTTACAGCCGAGTATGGCAGAAGACAAGCTGGCAACAGAAGTAGGCTAAATAATCAGGCCCTATTATCAAATGCTCTCTTGTTTATTGGGGGGCAAGAGGGGGAACAGGAATGTCCATGTGACTGAAACGTGACGGCAACTGCTCACACATAAGCTAACAAGTTGTCCCACTAACCTCAAAAGAAACTTATAGCGAGTCATGCTTTATGTTTTCTTTCTACTTCATTTTCTTTTTTTCTTTTTGTTTTTACTTGCCTATATGTTTTTAGTTTCTTTGGCAAACATCCTAAACTTTCCCTCTCTTCTCAGCTCTAGCTTACATACCCGGGGGTCAGTTTAAAAAGGCCAGCTCACACTACCACCGAGGGCCCTCATGTCTCTGCTGGGACCTATGTGGTTCAGCCTCTATGTTCATAGATGAAAGGGGGATTCCAGTGGTGATCACATGTTCCCTGCAGGGCTATAGAGGAGGCCAGTCATTTCATGGATCACAAGCTATACACGGTTTCCTTTGTGTGGATGCATGTGCAGATTTCTATGGCATTGTGCAGTTCTTCTGTTCAAGGCAACCTGTGCACGCTGCACGTCTTTTCATGTTTGGTTTTACATGTGCAGGTATTTAAATATGTGTTTGAGAGAGAGAGAGAGAAAGAAGAGAGAAGTTCATGTTTGTACTAAGTCCTCAGGGCTTGTGAGTGGAATGCACTCGTGGGCAAAAGTGTTCCATGAGAATAATGTGAATTAACCATTATTGAAGTTATCCTAAAATATATATGAGTCATATTAATAAATTATATTCAAAAGACTCCTGCAGCATACCCACAATCATCTCCTGTAAGTCGTGAGGCTTGTGCTGCAGTGCTGAGATTGCAAGTGACTTTGCACATTTTGTATCATTCCATCACAAGATTTGATTGCCTTGGAGCTGATAGGGTCCATGACTCACAAGTTTTTATGACCTTGTGTGTGTGAGAAAATACGCAAGAGAAGGATAGAGTGAGAAAATGAAGGGAAGGATATTGGAAGAGGGAGCTTAGTCAGCCACTGCCCTTAAGAGCTGTTGTCTCTGAGGAACTGTTCCTCCGGACCGTCTCCAACAAAACCAGAACAGGGAAACCACCTCTCCTCGTCCTCAGAGAGTTTTTTTATCATGCTTCACTGAGGTGAACCAGGCCAGCAGCAAATCACGACACAAATAGACCAACAAGCAAACAGGCAGACTGATTGACAGACAACGTTTCTAAGGTTTCGAGCTCTACTTTCTGCTAAGTCTTTTTTAAGGCCATGCGTAAACAAATGCATTTCGGTGGTTGAAGGATGAAGATAAAGCAGGGTAAAATGAGATCACATGTAAATATGGGTTCTTGGTGCACTACATAGCAATTAGAGAGAGAGAGAGAGAGAAAGAGAGGCAAAGAGAAAAGAACAGGCCAGAGTGAGAGATCATATGAAGGGATCATAAGGGTGTGTGTGTGTCTGTGTGAGTGCATGTATCAGAGGGGTGAGCAGGTTCAACAGGTCCCATGTTGGGTGGGAGGCTTGTGAGTGCTCAGGTGCTAGAATCCTATATCAGAGCCAGTGCTGACCATGGGTCTATATCAAGTGCCGGCTAGAGTTACAGCCCCGGGCAGCGATGAAGGATTATTCTGAGAAAGATGGGTTCTGGCCAGCCTGAAATAACTGATCCAAACTCGCCCTGACTTTCGCACACTAATGAAGAACAGAGGGTGGAGAGGGAAGGTGAAGGGAGATGCACCTCCTGCCCCTGAGATTTCCTTCCTGTCAGGAAGTTAAAAGAAGTGCTGTGAAAGAGGAGAGAGTGTCAGGGGAGTGTTCTGGGAAGGAGGGGAGAAAAAGAAAATGTCAGCATGCCAAATTCTCCAACTCTGTGCACAGGCCACGCATTCCTGATCCTTGTACACCAGAACAAACACTGGGGTGCTGGTGAATAACTCATCAGTTATGGATCAGAATCCTCTATGTGTGACATGAGCGCTCTGGTTTGTCAGATAAATAAAAAAGAAGAAAAGTTTAGAGCCATGACACTTTCCCCAGGGAGAACACACTAATGAACAGGTTGTCCTGACTGTCTGGGGAGAAGCTATAAGTACGCCTGGAGCTATCCAAAGTAACCGTAACTCTGTAGCTTGTGTTAATTTATCAGCACAAAGCTGTCAAAGCTTAGCCAACAGTTTCCAATTTCAGACTCATCGCTCACATAGTCCATAGTGTGTGTATGTGTGTGTACTTGTGTGCATGTACTTGTGCATAGGTGTTTTAAAAGGTCTGTGTATATATGGGATCCATCAGGACATGTGATGTGCCAGTCTTACATAACTGAGGAGAATGACAGTGAAATGTATTCAAGTGGAAACTATAGGCAAAAGGAGGGTGTCACTCCTCCAGGAAAAAGAGAACCAGACTGTTTGGAAATTATGTAATGTGCTTATATATAGTGTGTAATATAATATCCTGTGATCAAAAAATGCAGATTTCTTGCTAGATAACAGTTTTAATACCATGTTTGTAAATGATTTGCATTAGTCAATCTCAAGTATTTAGGAAGTTATCAGTTGCAGCAAGTTGCAATTGCTTGACAGTCTGCTCAGCAGCACTCATGTTTTTGAAGTGTAATGTTATAAAAGGAGCTTTCCAGTGATTAAACACTTCAAGATCAGTTTACTTGACATGAGAAGTATTCAGCCTGTGAAAAAAAGTTGAATTATGTTTTCTTTGGCTCTGAATGGAGCTTACCACAGTTTGAAAAAAATAACCAAGATGATGTCAACAGGATTATCTCAATCTAGGCTGACAGAGTTCAAATTTATGTGGGAAAGCCTGTGTTGCAAACATGGGGCAGGAGTTTGAAAGACATTGGACATGGTTGGCAATGGAGGGTCCAACACCTGACAATATCTATTTACATTGTGGGAATTTTAGGATGTGTGTGGATCTTAGATTTTTTTGGACATAAGTCTGGACTACAAATCAGCATCTCAGCACCTACTACATCAGTGTTCTTTTAAAATATGTCTCATGTGAGTCTACAAATCTTGTGGAAGTTCCCCTTTGAAATAAAATGAGGTCAAGATTACACATTTACCTTTCTTTTTTGGCAGAAAGAAAACTGTTGTTGCTGCATCAAATGTTCCTGGTCTCATTACCATTTAAGTAGTAAATGTAACATGGATGCCAGATAAAATAAGTATCATAATACTGCCCTTAATTTGGATAGTAAATTTAATCTGTGGCCATCTGGTTTACTAGGTGATTATTACATGACATTTTACACTCAAAATCCTTAACTATGTTCCTAGCAGGAAGCCCTTCCTAGCAGGAAGCCCTTAAATATGATCTCGATCTGAAGACACGGGAGATTGTTAGTATATTTCTTTTGCATTTTGACAGTGGTGTGGATGTACACAGGATATTATCTTGGCACCACTTTTGGTATACCTACAAAATTTGATATTCACATATTAAACTTATTCCAGCAATGTTCCTTTTTGTTTGATGACATTTAAAAACTCTTAATGATCAATGATGTAAGCACAGGATGACTCAGGACACGTCATGACACATCTCTATTCTATTTGTTCTGTGAATTGAGTAAACATTTCCTTGTTCTCTTTATGGCGTCTGTTTCATTTATTGGTGTACAGTGGAAAACCAACTGTGATAAGAGACAGCTGTCAACAAATGAACGTATCTTAACTGAGAATGTTGTCAAAAGAAGCAGCCAAAGCATATTGTTGAGAAATGAGGTTCCAGACATTTTTCAAATTTTTTTCCAGATGGTGCTGGCAGACTTGACCCACAGAACTTTGTCATTACCCTACATACTGAAATATCTCAACAATGAATGCTTTACACCATCAAGGCAAGTTTTATCAACAGAGGCTCCTCAGGGTCATGAGTATTTTAAAATCATTGTCACCATTCTGATTGTGTTTGAGATGTTTGGAGTTTATAACAGCAAAACAAATCAATTCAGTTTAGTTGATCAAACACAAAATATGATTTTTATACATTGGTCATTTTTTGTAATTGTGTGACTCATACTGCACTGTCCTTGGTTTATTCAATCTTCATTCATCTGCTTCTCCATGCAGGTTCAAAAACACTTTATTTGCAGATTCAGCATTGAGACGAAAAATCATTCAAGGTATGCGCTTGTTGTAATTAAAAAGTTAGACTGATCTGCCATCTAGTGGTTAATAGAGGTACTGCTTTTAAATTGCAGATAGACTGCAGCCATTCACTCAATCTGAGTAAACAAACAACTTATTGATTTGCATGTTACAGCAGTGCAGGAAACAAGGAAACAGATAATAACTTAGTAATAAATGCAATCAATATAAGAGGTCAAGTAAATGGAATTCAGTCTATATAGTGTACATTGTAAACATTGCATTACTTACATGATCTGACTTGGAAATTGTAAAAAAATAAAAAGTTAAGTGCAAAATATGTTCTGGTAGGCATAGCTGTAGTTACATGTATATGTTACATATGTGAGGTAGTGAATACAAAATATAAATAAATATGCAGTAGCTATCAGGCAGCTATATCCCTACATAGATGTTTTAAATGTGTCTTAAAACATTAGTCAGCTGCCTACATAAACATTGAAGCAATCATTCCCCACAATTCTCGTTCTGTGCAAAAATGTATTCAAAACTTAATTTAAAGCTAATATGTGGCTTCAGTAAACTGACATAACTCTTCATCAAGTCTGCTGAAGCCTCACATTAACTTATTTAGTTGGATGGCTTGTAATTCATTTTGTTTTCCTATAAGTGATCTCATATAGGCCAGTATGAACAGAAGGAATGATTATGTGAAGCAAAATCTCTTTTACTGACTTTAAAGATTGTGAATATATGGTTACTTTAATGTGTTTTAAGATGTAAATGGGAAAGTAAAACAAAATGAGATAACTGTGATGACTATGACCTCAAATGATTTCATAGGGAATGAAATTATATTTTATAATCTATCTCTGATAGCCTTATAGCCATCCTGCAAATGCTCTTTTAAAGATGAACCTTAAGAAGATAAAGTAGTATGAAGTTCTTGGAGTCAGGCTATTTATTCACTGTCAATTGTCCATTTTTATGTTAGATTACACCATCATTTGATTTTATGCACATCTTCACTTTAAAAGATGCAGTATTCTGATTGATGAAATGTGACCACACAATAATTAATCTGAATGTTGTTCCCATTCAATATGTGATAAAGTGAACTGCTGATAGAAAATATGATTGATTTTATATTAGTGGTAGTAGTAGTAGTAGTAGTAGTAGTAGTAGTAGTAGTAGTAGTATTACTTACAGCATGCTATTTTATTTCTAGGTTGACTTGCATTCAGTTTAATGTTGAATTTAAACCCTACATAACTGTGCTTTTAAATCTATGTATTTAAGTTTTTAATACTTTCATGACTAAAACATCCCCTCTCCAAAAAAACTAAACAAAACAAAACAAAAAGAAGTTGGAGCTGAACTATCAGTCATGTTGGGTGATACAAATTATAAATAAATAAAATACAAGTAATTAAAAAGAGCGAAAGACAGGATTTACTGTCCTAGCGGATGGAGGGAGAGAGGACTTGGACTCACGTCCTTAGGATATCTAAGATCCTGATAACAGCCCTGCTGAAGACGCAAAATGTATAGTGGATAAACAATTTTCTAGCTGTTTACATGCATGGTTTGAGGTATATTTTTGTTCCAATGACTAAAGGAGAGCATGACTCTCTGGACTGTCAGCAGTAAAGCCATAAAACTGAAGAAAAAAAATTAAGCAATAATAAAACCAGTATATGAAAGTCATAAAATTTTATTAGCTTACAATGAGGGAAAGGCATGCTGAAAAACACTGTAACTTTCTAACCTTGAAGTATACCTCATAGGACTCTGGTTGGAGATTAATAGGTCTATTTTTGTCACCCTCACTGTTACTATCAAAACAGTACAAGTGGATCTCTTTAGAAACACAGAGGGTTACTTTGCTTTTTAAGTCAACCATTTGGAAAGTATAATTTCCTTTTTATAAGACGTGTAAAAATATGCAAAATATGAATAACAAGAAACAGAAAAATTGATATATTGAAAATTCAGTAAAAATGATCAGATTACAATTACCTTTCTTCTGTTTCAGTTTTGCTTCATGATCCAGTTTGTCTGTTATATAAATCCAGTCCTTTCCTCTATTGTAGCTCTGATTGTGTCTATTAACCCTAGATTTGCGATACTCTCGCACATGTGCACTTGATTCAGCACTGTAGTGCTTGACTCTGTAGATGCTTGCATGGGTGACACCAAGATTGAAAAATGGCGGATGGTATCCCAGTAGTTTTTCAGTGGCATATGCTGATCCCTAGAGCAGTATGCCGGTTGTGTTCATGGCTTATCCTGCTGGATTAAGAGTGGTATGCTATTAGAAAGGTATATGCTATGTTGTGTTATAATGTTTTGTAGGTAGAAAAAGGCTTATAATAAAGTAATTTACAGTAAAACTATCAAGTGTAATCAATCAACAACACAGTAAACATACATACATCATTATTTCAGACTATCTGAAGATAAACCTGACATCTAAACATACAGTAGCACAAAAAGTAAGGACATTTGTCTTTGGTAGAGTATTTCTTTGTTGTAACAATGCTTCTTGTAAATCTTGTACCATTGGAAATGGTGCCACATTTGTAAGGAACATACATTTGTGGGATGAGCTGAGTATGTGGGTTGCGCCCATGAAAAATGTGGCAAATCTTCACTGCCAATGCCAAACATCTTATTTTGCTGTTGCTATTGACTCTTGTTATGAGCTTCTGGTATCCCCAGGCACTGCCAATCAGGTACCAATTTGCCAGCGGCCTACTACTCTAGGGACTGGCATAAATGCTGGCATATGCTGCTGAACCAGAGGAACCAGTAGGGACCAATACGTCTATTTTGGTGTTTACATTAATATATCATATATTTATGTCAAAATATATTTATGACAAAAAATATCCTGTTGGAGCGCCTTCGTAGGTGAGTGGTTAAAGCGTATACCACATAATGGCAACATCTCTGGTTTGATTCCAGCAAGGAACCTTTGCTGCAAGTCTTTACCCTCTCTGTTTCTTGTTTCTTATTGGTCTCTATGCCACATATTGTCTAATAAAGGCAAAAAAGGCAAACAATCCCTGTTAACAAGTCCATTTTAAACATCTTAAGGCATTTGTACCATTAATGCTTCTGTACTCTTGGTTGGCGTCAACATACCCACCCCTTTTGATGTAGGGGGTGTGTTGGGCTGCAGTATGCTTACATTGTGGTCACATGGGCTTTTCTTTGGGCTATGTACCTATCACGGATCTTATACATAGCCACCGTCACATCACTTATGGGTTTTTGGCTTCCCATTTTGAAGCCTTGAGTTTGCATTTTGAATTTCACCATCTTGTATTTTTGGAGCCAGAAGGGACCATATTTGAATGAGAATGTTGTCGCCATGGCAACAACTTATCAATTACAACATAGCCATGTCATCTAAGCACCTTACTAATTAGTTTGTTTATATAGTTTATATCGTACTTTGTTAAATTGTTTGAGGGAACTATGTGCATACTGGTTGATGCAACTGTGATTAATGCTAGTGTTGCTCCTTGGGGGTTGGAGGCTATATATATTAATTTTGATACATTTGTTTTAGGTTTTTTTTTATTTTTAAAGAGGAAATAATTACTCTCTAATATTCAACATTGAATGTATTGTAATCTTTGGATTCATTTATTTTCTATAGAAATATCCTAGTCATAAGAATTGTAGATCAGTGAATGAGTTATTGGAATGAATACCTTCTAAAATGTTTTATATAATCCTATTTCATGTTTATTCATGTTTACTCTGATAGTCTGTTGAAATTTAAAATTAAATGGAAATACTTTGGTTTATACTGGGTTAGGGTTAGGGTTAGGGTGGTTTTTAGAATATACTGTAAAAATATGTTACACCCAGATAATAGGAGATTAGTCACTGACGACAAGCAGAATCACTGGTCATGTTCATTTATTCATTCAGAATAACACCATCCTCCCTTTTTCTAAAAATATGTTCATCCTCAGTCTTGTGTGATTCATACCGTGTTATTCAATAGTGCAACTCATTATAGCCACTGTACATCCTTTATATTCCCATTCCTATCCAGAAAGTAAACAACAGACCATATGTGTATTTTCATCTATCAATAGAAGTTCTTTCTCAACACAAATGTGGTGTTTTAAAAAGCAAAACTGTGATTCATAATCAACAGTCTGTTCATGAAAGGACAAAAGTTTAATTAGATTTTTTAAACAAAATCACCACAACGTAGACTCTAATTCATCATTACATTAAAAATACCCCTTGGTTGCACTAAAAATATTCCATTGATCAGAAAAGATCTCAACAAATTTATTCGAAAAGAATGGCTTGTAGGACACCTGTATCCCAAATTGACTGCACATCCAACAGGTTGCGTGTCATCCTTTCACAGCCATTTGTTCTCTAATACTGTTATCTAATGGTCACTTAGGCAAACATACCACATTCAATTAATATGTCAAGTATGATACTGTATACAAACTATTTTTTTCTCAATAAATATCCAGTAGCCTACAAAAAAGTTGATGATGTTACTGTGAATCAATATTATTTCTCAGCCTCAATTCATACAAGGTATGTTCAGTGGGAAATTGTTTTCTCTCATGGAAAGACTGTAGGATTCTGGCTTTAGAAATTGATGAAAGTGATTACACCAATTTTAAATGCTGTAAGACGTAATAAATAGGGGTGTTAATTTGAGTAACTAGTTACATGTGTTTTTATGTTACTGAATACATATATTGGTGTTTTTAATTATTTGAAATGTATACGTTTTTTATTTTGTAAATAAATCATGACATATTAGGAGCACACATGGGCTTAAATGGTGTCACAGTACCAATTCAGTCCATAAATCTTGCTTCATAACAAATGATCTCCCTTATAAATCATGTCAGTATCCATGAAAAACACCTGAACTTAGATTTTGGTGGGCTTGATGGGTACACTTACCCTAACAGTTGAAAACATTCGTTAGAGAATTAGAAAAGTAATGTAATTTAGTAAATGAAATAGTTAAATTTCCTATTATATTTTAAAAGTGTAACTAGTAATCCGTAATCTATTACATTTCCAAAGTAACCTTCCCAACCCTGTTGGTCTAGCCATACAAATCTAGGGTTACCACTCTAGACCCATTGACCATATCTATGCCATTGACTGTATATAAATGTATATGAATAAGATATATATAAATAAGCCTATACAGCAGCGAGCCACCAGGCGGCGATCGAGAGGTTTTGGCTTCACTTTTGGAGCGCTGTCATGACGTCCGTCTTTATATACCTCTACTTCTCCTTTAAGCGCAGAAAAAAACCCCGAGCATGACGTCAGCAGTAAAACCTGCTTCTGGCTGGGTGTCTCGGTCTGAAGTGAAGTGTGTGTGGCGTGCTAGGCTACTGGTTTCGGACTTTTTTCCCTCCTCTGTTGTCTTGTCTTTCGTTTAGTGTTGTTTTTAAATCGTTTTTTTTAAACTTCTCTCGCGAGGTTTTCGGGTTTTGGTGATTAAAACGAACACAACCGTGTAGCCGATTTATGGGATGTTTTAAGTTCCTGAAGTGTTCTCTTTGAGGAACCGGCGGACGGCGGACCATATCCACCAGAGATGGATAGGCTAACAGATAGCTGACTTAGTTGTTAGCCGAGAATCATAGGTCAAGAATAGGATCAAGCTAGCATGCTAACAGCTAGCTAATTTCGTGTTTTATCAGCTAACCAAGTGACTTTGTTAACCTGTACCGTCAGATACAGGCCACCGCCGGTTACTCCTCGGGCCTGGTTGCTACACGGTGAACAGTGTGTAACCCAGGAAGACGACTCAGTCTGTATTAACTTATAAGGCAAAAAAGGACAGAGGAGTATTGTCGAGAGGTTGTTCATTTCCCAGCCCAGACCAACAACATGCTGTCCAATACACAGAACCAGCCGCTGTTTCCGAACCCGGCGGGGCAGCAGAATCCCGCCGGACAGCAGAACCCCGCCGGCCAGTTCCTTCCCTTCAACACCAGACCCAACTTACAGATCAAGAAAAATGCCATCACGGACGACTACAAGGTGACCAGCCAGGTGCTGGGACTGGGTATTAATGGCAAGGTGCTCGAAATCTTCCAAAAGAAGACTGGGGACAAGTATGCACTGAAGGTAAGTTAATGTTTGGCAGATAAACTGGGCAGAAACCCATGAATGTTAACGTCAGTGCAGCACTGAGGCACAGCCAAGAAAAAAATCCTCTTTTTCCTGAATAAAAAGTGGGCCCCCTTGTTTTTAAATGATGCAACTGAACAGGATGTTTTTGTGGCTCCCCTCCCGCTGAAGGTTTCTGGAGCTGTCATCACTTGCAGTGGTGGTGGGAAAGTCCAAAACCCATCCAAGTTCAGGCTGCACACCAATTTGAGGGTCACACAAATATGGATTCAAGGGACAGAGCTGAGGCAATCATTAATTTAGCAGAAAAGTACCCAGCAGCAGTTTTGGCAACTGGTTAATCAGTTAAGTCATGTTGTAGTCATGGTTTCTATTATTTTGTATGTCAGGATTTTCTCGTTTTCTTGCTCATTTATGACAGTAAACAGTTTATCTTTTAATTATGGTTGGTTGCACAAATTAAGCTCTGTCTTTATGACTTATTGCCTTGTGAGGGTGATACTGGTGACCCTCCCTATGTTTAATGTTCATAATCATTGACCATGATTATACTTCCTCTGAAAAACACAATAAGCGCTGATCCTTTATTGGCAGGTGATCTGTGATTGAATTTAAAGTTTTGATTTGATACGAAGAAACCGTATTATTTCAAAACGGATACACCTCCACTTCTGCTGTGATTTGCTGCTTCTCATCTCACAGAGTGTTGTAAACAGTAAAGATGTTGAAACTGTTTCACAATTGGCTAAAATGTGTTTTGTCCATGCACTGTAGCTATTTTGCATATCATCCACAGTCATCATCAACTACTATGACATGATAAAAACTGATATGCAAATATTTGCTCCATAATATTGTGTCTCTGATTGTGGCTTGGGGTTCAACTTTGGCATGCTGTAACCTGTAAATTACAAAACGCTTAAGCCAGGCTGCAAAGTGACCGTGCTGAATCAGGATCCACCTGTAGAGATCACTTTGTGTATCGGTCAATGATTGATAAAGGACAAACGTCACAACAGCTATCCACACAAAGCTGACCAAAATATAAGCCAGTGAAGCCATGTGTTGCTGTAGTTTGATTCATTTTTTTTCCATTATAGAAGGGACCATAGTGTAAAGATTGTTCAAAATCTTCCTCAAGTGAATCACAACCTGGAAACATCCTGTGTGGTGGTTCAAACTGAAACTCAGTTTAGATAACCAGGTCACAGCTTCCTGCGCCTGAGTTTATACATGTATAAGATATAACGCATAACACAAATGCTCCTTCTCAAACCTGTCTAGTTTCATGATGTGTTGGATGTTCTTGAGCCATATGATTATGTCTTGCTAAGCCATGTATAAATCTCGCTATCTCGTAGAGAGAGAGAGAAAGAGAGAGGGAGAGGGTGAAGGACAAATAAACAGCAATTAAATACTCAAGAGATGATTTACTGTGGAGATAGATGCTTTAATTTCAGTTTCTTTTTATTCATTCGTTACACCCAACTAACGCTGCAGTAAATACAAAGAACAACAGGACAAATCTGTGTTGTTTTTTTTTTCCCTCATGTGTGAATGCTGTGTTTCAAGCAAGGCAGCTGAGGAGCACGTGTGAGAGAGAGTGATTGTTAAATTAACACTTTCTCCTACAATGTAAAACATTAAATGATATAAGGAACATTTACTTTAACACGTTCAAGTTTGAAAGAGAGATTTTAATCAAGAATGAACACACTCTTCCCTCGGGCAGTCCAAAACCGGTATTTCTCATATAAGCACAAATCTTTTGAGTTAATGTACTCCCTCAAATGATCTGAACTAAAGCCACAGAAAATAAACAATGGAAGAGCCCAGTATGATAATCCACTTTATTTTAGGGTGCACATTTGGTCAAAAGCTCTCTGTTGTCCTCTTGAAATGAGATGAGAAAAGATTCACGATTACAGCACCTAACATCTGTGTGTGGTAGATGTTAGTTTCTTTCATGTTTTTGGTGTATATACTCATTCACCTCAACAGTCTTTATTTTTCTATGTAATGAAGCGGCGATACAGGATGCCAAACAATCAGCTTTAAACAAAGAAAGTCACGTTCCTTTCTCAAATTGTTGTATCTTTATCAAGTCTGCTGCTTTTCTTTGAACTTTGTTAAACACCATTGCTGCTTTAGGCCCTAGAGAGTTGCAGTTATTTAAAGTGTTAGCATCAAGTGTGATATCAAGCCATAATTTCAGATAAACATGGGCTTTGTCTGAAATCACTCCCTCATTCACTCATTCCTTGTGTAATAGACACTCAGCAATGAGCGATTCATTGAGATTTTGGACACTTACTAATCATTGTGCTTTTGTGTCATCACTGACAGGTGTTGAGTCAGCGAGTGTTTATGCCACTGACACCCTTTTTTTAAACTTTTAATTTGTAAAGGCACTACATACTGGATAAATTCAAATCAACATTATTCAGACACCAAAATAAAATGAAGGACAATAAGCGTAGTGCACTATATAGAAAATACAGAGTGATTGTTCGGACACAGCCATGGCTATCGAGTATAAAGAGAATTTTTGTCTAACAAGATAGTCTGCTTGCTGAATACTGTAAGCTCACAAAAAATTAACATTTTGACTCTCAAGATCTTCATCAGACAAGCAAACATCCAAGCATGTCTGTTTAAATCTTTTTCAGATATCCAAAAAGCTAAGATCGCTCTCCTGTTCAGTCAGGTTTGCACTTCACAAAACGACAAAGATTTGACTCAGGCATGAAGATGCAATCTTGCAGTATGATAACATTCTCCCTGGTTTTCCACCTGTTTCATAATTGTAATTACAGTGAGCTGTCACTGTGACTAACATGACTAATTCTTTCTGACACAGTGATCAGACCAGACTGGATCAAACATGCGTCAGGGCCATATCTGAATGCGTTGATGAGGGTTTGTCAAGCTTCTTTTCCAGGTCACGATCACTAAACGATACATGTTGCATGTTGCTTGTTGCCGTGTTGATCTAAGGTGCCTTGCATCCAATTGACTGCAGCCCACGTCATGACAGCGAAAACTTAACTGTCAGGACTGATAATCAGGTCACAAAGTTGCAGAGTTTGTCAACTTCAGTACAAATGGGTTTTTTGCTTCCGACAAATAGACAAATGTTTCCTTGTTACTGTTAGCTGCGTGTCATGCTGAATTATTGTCATGGAGACGTTGTTTTAGAATTAGTTTGTCTTGTCCGTCTACTCTGTGTTGCTTTTAACATCAGTCATACCACGGAAAAGTATATGTAACCTTCCCTCAATATGATGCCTGAAAATGACTAGACCTATGTCATATATGTTGTGTAGTTGTATACTTACATTATCCCAAATCTTTCCAACAATGTGAAAACTGCTTTATTGAGTGCTTTACTGGTTGTAATCACTGTGTTTGTTTGTTTTGGAGAGGAGGAGACCCGGTAAAAACCTAACTTAAAAATAGTAGTAGTTAGTTTTAAAAAAACAACCAAACAGCATTCAAAGCAACAAGTATTAGATCAACCATGAAGATGACTAAAGCCTGAAGAAAATTGAAGATAAAAAGCTCTATTGCTTCTACAAATTTAGCTAGTGTAAAATGATCTACTATTTGCCCCACTTATTTCCCCAGCTGGCTACCTTTTTCATCCCAACCAGATGGACATTGTATGCTCTAGTGAAAAAGCTGATATATTGATCTAAAGTTGTGATAAAGGCTAATGAGCAAATACGTCCAACAAACATAGTGGACCTGCCCTTGCCTTGTCTGTAGACACAGCGTCAACCTATTGTTGTCACTCACAGTTACATGCCTCTGCTCCACAGAGAGAAAATGGCACAGCTGGTGCCTCTGCGTGTGGAAAGAGGAGACATTAATTAATTAAAAAATAATGCAAATCCATACGGAAACAGGCTTGAAAATGTGAAAAGTGTTTTGATTTTACCAGAGCTGCGTGAGAGTTACTGACGCACTTTGTGGAAATATAGCTGAGAATTTGTGCACAATTTGGGAAAACGACATCAATCCTACATGAAGAACAGTGGGCTGTAACTAAGCTCCCTCTCTAATGTCAGAGCTGGAGATCATATAAAGTAAAAACCCTAACATACATTTAATTTGGCATGTAATATGCTCAACTCATCATGCTGTAAGACAAACTGTAGCCAAACAGACTGTAGCCTTTGTTGAAAGAACTAATGTCCTTGTTGTTCCCGGGAGCTGATGCTAGCTGAGTCAGCCTCATGTCATTTATTGTATTCATTAGGTTTGTCGTAGATGCCAGGAATCGAAATCTGCCTCCCTAGCCCAAGGTGACATGACTTTGTAGAACTTTTATCTGTCTCTTGAACCAACTTTGGTTCAAGAGACAGGTGCAGCTGAATAATGTGATACTGCGCTTGTCTGAGGGAATGACTGTAGAAGAGGAATGGAGACGCTTTCAAGTCTTATAAATCCTAAAAATGTTAATATATATAACCGTGTTATTACCTAAACACATTGTGCTTAATATAACCTTTGGAATGAAATCAATAGCTGTTACTTTGTTGCTTTTGTCAAGACGCAAAGCTGTGTGTCCTTCTGGGTTGATTGGTGTTGCTTTAATACGTTCTGTCACACATACCCTCAAAGGGTGTGAAGCATCTGCAGGTATCGTCTTACAGTCACTACATTTATATGCTCACAAGAAACCAGGTTATTTGGAGCAATAAGGTTAAGGCTGCGTTCTGACCGAAAATAGCAGTGTGTAAGAAAAAACAAAACAAAAACCCAGCAACACACAAAGGCCTGTGTTAGTGTTAGTGAGGTACAAGTAAGAAAATGAAGTTCAGTTTTAGTAATATATTCATTAATGTTTTAGCTTTTCTAGCTCCAATCAGCACCTGAATGCAACAGACAGTGTTGCCAGGCATTGTGGCAAAATTTCAGCAGTGTGTGTGGTAAATCTGGATGACACAATGTGCCAACACAGTGATTTTATTGAAATAAACAAGGCTACCGTTTTTTGAGGTTAAGCAACTTTGTCAGTCTGGACACGGCCAATGAGGAACTTGAAGAATACATTTGGTCTTTTAGTTGTGTACATTTTTGGGCTCAGGGAAGGATCATTTGTTATTATTCATTAAATTCTAAGTTTCTTTGTCAGTCTTGTGCTGAGTGTAGAAACTGTGAATGTACAGTGTTCATCCAATAATCAGGGAAAAAACAAAGTTGAGCTTGATGTCGACAAACAAGTAAAACAGATGATCTGTTATTATAAGCTGGTTTAGTATAATGTGTTGGTAGTTGGCTGCAATTTGGTTACTGTCACAAAACATGTAACCCGTGACGAATGGTCATTATAATTTATTGCAAGTATATCTCCTGAAAAAGAATAATTACTATAAAGATTACTGATCTTTTTAACTCTAACTATGACTGCTGGGATTCAGGTCTGTTTTATGTCTTTGAAACCACCACAATGTAGTGAGTGAGTAGTATACTTTTTATTTTACAGGTGTTTTTTTAATTGAATTATTTCAGATTCAGTAAACCATTATCCTTTAATTCTCTACTTTTTTATTAAGGATAAACTTTTTAAAGTTATGCTTTGGCATTTTTTCCTTTTTATTTTGTAGTCAGACAGGTAACACAGGGGGAGAGAGTCAACAAAGTCCTACAGCCAGTCACTGTGTCAAATTAGGCGATGATAGAGTCATAAATAAATGCCTGCTTGGTCTGACTAGCTGTCTGATTGTCATAGTGTCACCATGAACCTTACCTCTGTTTCACATTTCCATCTAGCAGCTTGAGCGGCACCGACAACATCCTTCCTCTTTCACCTCCACATTTGGTATGATGAGATGTGCGCCTGTCTCGTTGGGTTATTTTTGGGCTGATATCGTGAAGTATGGATGCTGCATTAACCACTAGGCTTCCGGGAGCCCCGGCTTTCTCGTGTACATGATGTTAAAGGTCAAGTTTCTGCAATAAATAGAAGTCAACCAGGTAACTGTACATGTAAACACATTTAATGGGCTAAGAGGTTACAATTAGAGTTTACATTAACTATATATGCTGGTATTTGGCCGGTATCGCTTGTAATTTGCCAGCAGATTAAAATATCAATGGCCAAAATGTAAATAAATAAATCTATAAACTCATTAATAACACATTAAATACTAATATTATAATATAATATTATGTGATTATAGCCTATAACATGTTGTCAAGAGAACAACAACAAAAAACTTGTTTGATCGTGTGACCTAAGTGCAGCAATTCTATTCAACAAAATCGCGACGCAAATAAATGTGAATTAAATGTGGAATTCAGACCGAACATTCATCTAATGTAGAATAATGTCTATTTGTGTATTTAATACTGAGGAGTGATATGCATATTGCAGCTCTTTCCGCTGGGTCATTTATGGGCCGGGTCAGAAAAAAAAGCAGATCACATTCAGACAAGATCATATGCAGCGGTTCACAGCGAGCCGGTGGGCTGTTGTTGTTTTTATGGGCTTACATTAAACCATCATTAATCAGAAAACAGTTTTATTCCTCTCATTCACCGGCCATCTCACTCCCTCTCTGCCATTCACTTTCACTATCACACTACCGCTCTCTCTCTCACTTTCTGTTTCTGTCTTTTTAAAATTAAGTCAGGATGCCAACAGCAAAGCCTACTTTACTTTTAACTTTATCAAACAAATATAAATGTCCTCACCTCATCCAAGTGTCGGTCCTCTCTCATAGCAGCTAGTTGTACAGACACAGCTCTGACCAGCCACAGTGCACACATAACTTAATTAATAAAATCGTAAACAACAACAGCAAGGCTATTTGTTTTATTTAATTGTTGTAGCCTATGCTCAGTTCAAAAAGTTAGTTTAGAGTTCATTATTTTAATAACTTAATAACTTTTTATTAAAATACATTTGTTGAATCAAAGCTAAATCAACTGAGCTCACCGCAGTCATGCAGGTAATCTACACATGGTTTAGATGTGCGCATTGAATTTTTTTGTTTTGTGTTATTTTGGCTTTTTTAAACCATGTGACCCCAGGGGGCCCTGTACAGTATTAAACATGTCCAGTAGTTGTTCTGTATGGCGGAATCCTGTAATATTACCGGCCATATTGTCTGTAAAAAAAAAAAAAAAAAAAAAAAAAAGTATAGCGTAAACTCTGGTTGCAGTGTAACTCACATTGAAGTGACGGCCTACAAAATTGTTAAGAAAACAAAATGTAGTCTTGAAACAGTTCACCACTGACCCTTGAAATTTACTTCTGCTTAATCTGGACAGGAACATGGTGACATTGATGTAATCATAGTCAGAATTACTAAATATTTTGGCTGCATTTTGTGAGTCATTAAAGTTATGCTTCCCGAAATTTGGGAAAATGTGGAAGTGACTGCTGTGAAGTAAACACACCTGTCAAGAGGTAGTTGAGAAAAGAGGAAGTGAACCATTGGCCACTTCCAGTAGTGTCTTTTTTCTCATTCATGGGGTGTGGATTTCTGAAATTTGCTCTTTGATTACTGTAGACAGCGAAGAATCAGGCTTAATTTAGCATTCATTAAAAGGTTAACACAGAGGTACAGAGGAAGAGCTTGGCCCATGCTTCAATCACGAGATGGTGAGAGAAAGGAAGGAAAAGCAGGGAGGGCGGGAGAGGAAGGAAGAGGTTCTCTTAAAGTTTTGTCTCTTCCCCTTCTGTCTAACTCCACCCTTGCAAGAGTTTCACCTCTACAAAAGGCTTGTTTACTGCTGGAAAAACACTTACTCATTATTCCACTATGTCAATGATTTCCCTACTTAAGCAAGAACAAAATTCCTCCTTTTCCACAAACCCCCCCCACTTTCAAAATTCAATCCACCCTGTGATGGAAAACAAGCTCTTGCATCATATTGGTGCCTTAATAGTCACCGCTCAGATTGTCACACGTGTCTGGGTTTGACTGGCTAAGTGTTACAGTTAGTTCACACCAAATGTGAAGTGAACTTTTCGTGCAGCATGATTACATACAAAGTCTCCTTTTTCTGCACTCTTCATCCTCAGTCCAGTGGTTGCAGTGTTTCTTTTTTCACTGATCAGTATAAGTATCTGTATCTCAGCCTGTTGGGTTTAAATCTGTGTTGTTTGTATAGCCAAATGCTAATGCAAATGACACGTCAGACCTTATTCTTCCCATGAGATCACTTTGAAAATATATTTATTTGACACGTTTGTCACAAATAAACAGATTAGCTGAAGTAAAATCTTCTTTGGTAAATATTTCTCTTGGTATTCTAAGCTGCTTAGACTTAATATGTTTTTACAGCATTGCAGTCTATACCATCTGTGATAGGGTGCAGTAGCCACACACTCACCCACCCCCATGCCCTGACCTTGTCTTTCTCTGTCACTTCCTTTTTCTGTTGGGGGGGTTATTTGGAAGGATGTGGTGTTGTGGTTGTGGTAGATGGACGCAGAACTGTCTTGCCAGTTGTATCTGTGACACAGAGTAATTTCCAAGCTGATGCAGCACTCTGTCATACTGAAACAATACTTCATGAATGGCCGAGAATACTTCCGTGAAGGGCGTCTTACAGACAAAACTTTGAAATTAAAGTATAATTTTAAACACTGTACGTCCCAGGCTTGTTCTCTCCTGACTGTCTTTTGTCCGCAGTTTTTTTTTTCTGCTTGCTTGGGTCTCATGATCAGTTCTTAATAAGGAAGCAAAGGGGCTGAATTGTGCTGAATGGCGTTAACTGAAAAGGGAAGTGAATGTTTTTTTCATTCATTCAACACGGTACATGCACTGTTGCTCTTGTGTGAATATTTGTGAAAAGACTGCTTTAATACATTAATTTAGGGCCAAATGTGGTATTGGTGCCTAAAAAAAGCTCACACTTCAAAAGCTGTAACCAGCAAAACTTTTATTTTAACAAATTGATCATTGAAACTGTCATTGATCTGTCTGGAAATATATCATGTATATTAACACATGTAAACGCACGACTAACTATATCATATTGCACACCTGTTTGTATTTATATAGTGAAGCCACAAATACCATGTATTGCAGCAGGTGCAGAGGGGATTCACACTATGAATCACAAGGTGTCAGAAAGGAGCCAAAGATCAGATTGAGATTAGAGGCTGTCAAAATCTGCCAAATTCCTTAAATGCCTTTTGTTCACTTCCTTATCAACACTGACCCATTCATTATCTCCATTTGTCTTTGTCTGTCACAACCCTGCTGTTCCTCATAAAAGACTCCACTCCATCATCTTACAGTTTTTGTTTCCATGTGGGTCTTCCAGCCCGCACTGGGAAATGGGGCAGCTGTTTTTATATGCTGTACAGATGTAGTCCCTATCTGTGTGATTTGCATCTCACTCTCGCACTTCCTCCCCCTACTCATATTTTATGAAAATGTGTGGTGTACTAGGACACCTGTTGGCCAAAGATATTACCATTATTGGCACAACTGAGAACAGAGATTTATACTGACAGGTTATTTCCATAAAGCATCCAGTGGATTTTATTAAACGTAATGTGATACAAATTTGACACATTGGAGTGTTTATTCGCCCAAAACAGCCTACATCCAACATAGATCCCTTTTGTTGCAACATAAAAAAATTAGCTCCAGCATTTTTTATTTAATGACTAAATAATTACCTTTGCAAAACGAATATTAAGTATGTTGTGAATATTTTCTATGCCATCACTCGGAGACCATCATCAGCAGAGCAGGGAAATCCAGCAGCATCAAACGAGATCATTGATCATTGAGACGTCAATAATGGAAACAAACACACACACAGATAGCTGATGGTCTTGTGAGGCCTAGCAGATGTTTTTAATCAGATCATGTCCTATCGACGCACAACATGTTTGCTGCTTCACCGAATGCATAATGAGAACAAGTCACACATGTCCAGAGACACCTCTTCTGGTAGATTGTCATTAAATGCTTTTTGTCAGGTTAAGAGGCTTTTCTACATGAGCCAAGCTTAACCTGTCACCCCTCTATAATCTCTTTCACTACACTATCACCCTCAATGCTATTTTTTTTTCTTTTTTTTGTACATCTTCTGGTCTCACCACACCAACCCTGGCCTGTTCCTTGGCTCACAAGTAGCAGGTGGAGGATGGGTGCTCCTTCAGCTTGCCCCCCACCCACCTCCCACTGTCCTGCCCAGGGCTCAAGAGCTTTTGTGTTGGCTGGAGGAAGTGCATTGTGTGCCCATCTGCCCCCCCCTCACCCCCCTCCTTCTCCACAAGCTTCACTGTTTAGCCTCAAAGAGCCAACAGCAGATGGGGGGCTATGCAGTCATATAAGCACCAGCAGAGAGGTGACGGGGGTGTAGTCTGGTGTGCCTATTCGATTGCGCATGTGTTAAAAAGATGTGGTGTGAAGCCTGTCTTTGTGGATGCAAGTCAGCTATATTTAGATGGGCTAATATTATTTTGGGGTTTTCCAGTACATATATATTTTTATAATGTATTTATGTTAGGCTTTTAGTCACTGTTATATATTTGGACATCAAGGTATCAATAATGAACTAATCTCATCAAATAAAATGGGTTGAGCAAAGTTTTTGTATTACTTATATGACGTCCATTCATACAGCATTGTTGTTAGTGCAAAGACAATAATAATAAGGAAGTGGCCTTGTCAAGCATTTATTGGTTGGATGCCAATTCAAACTACGTGATGTTGTGAAACCAAATGTGTCTTTTATAAAGTCAGAAACCAAATGTGCAATACTTTTGTACAATGTTTTCATCTTCCATCGCTCTCACACAGTCATTTATAATAAAACGTAGATGGGCTGGCATAGGGACAACAGCACCTGTATGTTCCAGAAAGAGATGTGAAAAGTGTCTACTGTATGACCTTTTCAGTACCGATACCTGGGCTTTTGGTATTAGCCAGTACAGAGTACTGATCTAATACCAGTGTTTAATTATAGGCTGTATGCCTCACTGTGTGAAAGAGACTAGACACATTCTTTTATGTGGAAATTTGAAGATAAAAATGTAATAAATACATAGATATAAATTTACTGAATTGTTATTTATTAAAATAATGGTGTCGGATACCAGATCAGTCTATTGTCACTGATACCCAATCCACGGTGAGTATTGGACCAATATCCAATATCAGTATGTGCATAAAGTATACTTGATACTTCACAAAATAACCACAAAGACAGCAAAACCAATAGTGAGCCAATCAGACAGTGTCAATATATTAATATATTTTTAATATTATAAGTATATTTAAAATCATGAGTTTGATAGAACCAGTTGTTTTTTGATAAATCCACTTTACATATGCCTGTGTTTGTGAGTGATCTGTTCAGTAAAAATAAAGAATAACACATTCCCAACATTTCTTTCAGTCTAAACCATGTTGAGTCCTGCACAGTTCAAGTCTCTTTGACATTTAAGAAGACGGAAAATAAAGTTAAAACAAGAAATATCTGCATTAACATCACAGAGAAGTAGTGAAGTGCTGTGAACAAGTCGTCGTGTGGTGCTTTAGACTTAGGCTAGTAAGGTAATTTCATTCATTCAGTCCTGCAGTGTTAAACCTTTTAAAATTCTCATTTTTTTCTGTAACACTTGTAGTGGAGGAAGAAAGGCCTCACAGTGGTAAAATATTATTCTGTCTATAAATGAATTGTCAGATATATAGATTTGGTAGCTCACCTCCATTTTCAGACTAATTCTGAAAGAACCATTTTAATGTCACGTTTTACAATGTGCATGAAAATGTGTGTAACGGCACATCATTTTTGTCCAATCCTCCTGTGTTTATGTCCACAGGTTCATATCTGTTTAGGCGTGTTTTCACTCTGTGGTGACACAGGAAATAAGACCCACCCTTGTTTGTTCTGTCCAAAAGGGTGGTTGAACTGTGCTGTGTGCTCAGTGTTGAGATAAACCAAAGAGTAATATGGAACCATGCCATACCAACTCTTCCTGGTAACTAAGAAGGCCATTTTTTGTTTGTTAGTCACTCATCCCTCAAACCCTTGCTTCTCACCTCAATATCCAATCTGGTTAATAACATACCAGCACAGAGATACAGGAGCCAATATTACAGTGTGTTTATTACACTATTAAGTTCAGTAAAACAGCATGTTATCCCTGAGGTTAGGAGTATAAAAATAAAGATCCTTTTGTCATCTCATCAGTGAAGGCTCGTCTTTCCTGTCAGTCTTATCTCTCTAAAGTAGCTTGGGTTCTTTCTTGGTACTTTCACCTTTATATGTAGCAGTTATTCATTATCTTTGCATACCAACATCTTTTGTAAAACAAAAAAGTCATAAGGACACAGCATCAATAATATTGTCAGTTTTGCTAACCAAAAGAGTTAATTATGTGAATACCAAACCTATAAACCAAACAATTTATATCTGTAGCTTTTCCAAATAAAGAAACTGTTATTTGATAGCTGTCCGTCAAGACTCAGTAGTTTATGCTAGATCAGAGAACCTTTTAAACCAAATGTTGCCAAAGTAGTAAAGTATGCAGGAGTGACATGGAGAAACACTGAAACAACCTTTCAGTAGCCTCTGATGCCACTCATGTAAGTTTTAGTTATTTTGTGCTGTAGTGTGAGGCTGAAAAATGAGGCACAGGCCTTTGAACTTTAAGAGCTACTCTCTGCTTCTTACTGTTTTCATTTGCCTTGAAAAGTAATATTGTTAATGTTGGAGTGACGTCAGAAGGGTTAGGGTTCATTTTTTGAGGTTGGTCTAATAAGCAGCAACACAGAGCTGTCAGGACGCTTTGCTCTCACACGTGCTGCATTGATAGTCACATAAACACACACACACACACACACACGTGCTGCATTGATAGTCACATAAACACACACGCAGCGCACTCTTGCTTGCTCGCTCCAGATTCCAGGAGATTGTGTCTCATTTGCGTCCTACTCTGTCTTTGGTTTTGCCTCTAAGTACAGCCACTCTTTGACAGAGAGACAGAGAGAGAGAGAAGCGCCTGTTTGGGTGGAAAACAGCTTCAGTGAGGTCTGAAGAAGTAACGGTGCATTTATTTTGGCAGTAACGGTAACAGTGTTGTAACGGGGGAAACAGTAATTAATTAGATTACTGGTTACTGAAAAAAGTAACGCTGTTTATTTATAACGCTGTTATTCCCATCACTGATGGTGTCTAAAGCTATAAGAACACTGTACTGTCTCTCTTTATTAAGAAAGATAAAACTGTTCACATCACTTGTATTATCAATATCCTTACCAAGGTGTCTGAAAGAATCCTTATAGTCATGTTTTTATTTACCTTGCTATGGTTTATCTTCACAAGTGATAATGACTTTGGCTTTAAAAGCAATCCTAGCACAGGTGTTGTCTGTTTCAAAGCAAGCAGTAGTGATGATGCACTACTTTAACTGCTGCTGAAACTGTTTTTGCTGTCATTTATTGTACATTGAAGCTCATGAGGTTACTCGACATCACTTTGGTCCACCGTCATTGACACCCTGACCCGTTGACCTGAACAGGTGCAGCCATTTCACCAGTTCTGTTTTGATTCAATTTAAACAACTACGTATTAACAGGACAGCCTTGTTGGTTGTTTTGAACAGAAACAGGTGCACAAATGCGTGGTGTAAACAAGAACAGAGAATTTGAGGTTCAAGGTTTAAATGGGTTATTTTAGCTGTATGTGTGTGTTTTGAATAGAAACACTGGTTGAAGTGTGTCCTGGTTGAACTGGGTAGAGTTCTTTGTGAACATAATCCGACAATGGTTAAGGTCCGATGGAGGAACACAGCAAGAACACTTAATGTGGCACAACGGGGTTACAGTGCACCAGTTATATGAGATCATTTTACATGATTACAATCCAGGTCTCTCTGTCACGCGTCTGCATGACAAGGACTTCTGACAGTGGAAGTCTAGTTAAAGGAGAGATCATCACAAGTAGCAATGGGTGCTTGTCTTCAGCATAAATCCATCCAACACTTGACACAAAGTCACTTCTAGAAATAATAAATAATAAGTCAGGTTAAATCTTTTGAATATTGGACCGCTTATTAAATTAGCTTTGCCTGTTCTCCTACTGTGCTGTCAGCTGTGCATGCAAATGTACTGACCATCCTTTATGTGACCAGACAGCAGAATAAATACGTTGCCCGCTGGAACCAGTCCCGCTGTTGTCTTGTGTCCGTGGGCTCGTTTGGAAAGTAACACACAACGAGACAGAAAGACGATGGCTCATTGTCAAAGCTACAAGACTGAATTCTTTTCATTGACTAACAAGGATTTTACTTCTTGTCTTATATTATATAACGTATAATTAAACCTGTGTAAAAAAAAGAGTAATTCAACATTTAACTGTCACTACACAACTTTGAACAGATGTTTGACTGAAATATCGTTAGCACTGCTGTGTGGTTGAAAACTTCAGTTTCTTTACATCAGGTGTAATTATAATTGTGTTTTGAGACTACAAATAAGATAATAAAAACTGAAAAAATGGGGCCTCAACTTTATGCTGGTCAAATAACACAAAAAAGTGTCAGTGCTGTCGGTGCAAAGTCAGTTGGAATATGCACTATATTTGCATTTTTGTGTCTAAATTCAAATGAAGGCGGCTGTGTAATCAATACTCCTGCGTGGTGGAGTTAAAAATGTTTATCTTATATTTACTCTTTGAGACAGGCTGGAGCTCATAGTTCAGTAGTTCAGACCTATTTCTTTTTCTTTCTTTTTTTTGCCTTTATTTAACAGTAGACACACAGGAAGCAGGAGAAAGAGGGGGGTGTGACATGCAGGACCTCTGGCCCAGGATTCGAACTGGGGTCGGCTGCGTACATGGCATGCGCTCTAACCACTGGACCACCTGCGCGCCCATTCAGGCCTATTTTTGACCAAGCAACTTTTTTACTACTGCAGGGGAGTCCATGGCATTCGCTGTATTATTTACAACTAGCAAGGTCATAATATATGAGCCGGTCTAGTTCAGTTCAAGTTCTGCTCGCTAAACAGGGGTACAGTACCAATTTTAAGAGCTCATACTTTGTCATTTACTAACTGCCTGTTCTTACAGGACATTGGATATATTAGTTTTATTTTAATGTGTATATGTATATTCAATTACCATGCCTGTTACTGTGAACAAATGAATTTACTGAGCATACCATGAAATCATTTTTAACAGAGGATCAAGCCTTTCATTGTGTGCCTACTCTCCGCCGTGGCAATGAATATTTGAACACTGGGGATGAAAACCAATATACCAACATGAAATTGTTTGTTCAAATTTAGCAATGTAGGTGGTGTAATTAAATTTAATCATTCTTGGCTATAAAGAATGAGTCATTGCAGGCACCATAAGACCAGGGGTCCTGGGCGTCCTTGAGCAGTATGCTGGGTATCTAAATGTTTCAGAAACCTCTCAGCATATGACCTAATGGTTTGGTTTCCTTTTGTATTGTGGTAAAAGTTTCATTTTGCAGTTGGATATTAATGAAGTATCAGCAAAGAATGAATACATCTTGATACAAAATCATTTAGATTACAGGTGTTAAATGGTGCATTCACCAACTCTGGCACAAAGAGGGCGCCACAATCACACAAGACTGGATTGCACACGATTGGATTGGAATAAGTGTTGTTTTCAGGCTTTGGCCAGCTGATGGCAGCACTGCACTTTTGTCTGTTTACTATTGTTATGAATTGAGTAGTGTCATTGAGTTGGTCTGTAATTGTTTTCCTCTAAATCCAGTACACATAAGACCTCATTTCAGGTCTCATCTGCTTGATCCCAGCATTGATCAGTGGTTCAGAGTCCAGTTCTTTCACATTGCTCATTAAATACTATGTGAATGAAAATAATAATGAAACAGTAATGGTAATTTGAAGCATATTGTGAATGTATGTGTTTATTTTGTTATGTTAGTCAACCTGCCTCCCTCTTTCTCGTCTGTTGTCTAGATGCTGCAGGATTGTCCCAAGGCCCGTAGAGAAGTGGAGCTCCACTGGAGGGCGTCACCATGTGCCAACATTGTGCGCATCATTGATGTCTATGAGAATCTGTATCAGGGCAGGAAGTGCCTGCTTATTGTCATGGAGTGGTGAGTGCACAGTTTCAGTGACACAAACATACACAGACACACACACTAAAGGCTGATTTATAGTTGATAGCTTGAAACTTTCGATAGGTGTCACTCAAGAGAAATTAAAGAGTCACGCATTGTTTTCAGTCTGTGCTTCAGCAAAAGGTTTCGGTTGTCTACATGGTAACCAGACATTATCCTCCAGCTGGTTTGTTTAGTTACATTATATCATCCTGACTGGGACTGATTTAAACAAGGTTTATACAAGTTATCTAAAGTTACCAAAATATCAATTAGGAAGCTCAGTGAAAACTACAATCTTCACGGCAACGTTAGGAACACTACCCAGTCACATTGCACAACAAAAATTGTCCAGGTGCATGACATGAGAGGAAATTGCCGAGTAACACTTTCTGTCAAATTTGTCATTTCTACCGAGCGACACTTATCAGAAGGGTCAAGCAGCACTGTAAATTGGCCTCAACACAGAAACTCTAATACTTATCCCTGTGTAGTTATTGTGAATAAAATAACCATAAATGAACACAACACATTATCCTCTAATGATATCATCACCATTACTTCTATGACATTGAAAGCAAATATGTTTGGGTTGCTTGTAGTTGAGAGAGCTACGGCATTATTTTCAAGTACTTAATGCAGAATATTTCTGCTTGTTTTGCAAAACTTCACATTCAATCAAGTATTTTGAGTACTGGTTGAATATTTATGTAATATTGCTGCCTGCAGTTCCCAGACTTTGTAGGGCTGGTTCTGAGAAAGCCTTGATTACCCTGAGCAAAGATGAAGTGATGAGTAGGGATGGCTATCTCTCATTTTATCAAAACTTCTTCATATCTAAAAAAAGAATACAATTTCAAATATAGCTATGTTTCCATAGAAGCAACAAAAATGCTTACCTCAGGAAGTCCATATACATTTGTAATATTTCACAGGAAACAAATCTAAAAAGAAAAAAAAAATAACTTCCTGGCATCAAAATGCTGAATGGAGTTTATAAAAAAGACCTCCCCTCCAACCTCAGCCTAACCGATACAGAGTGAAGAAGAGGACACAGAGGAGAAACTGACTGCACCACAACCAGAAAATTACACAAAATGTATAGAAGTACAGATAAAAGAAACCGACCTTAAGAATAGCCAGGGTTCTTTACATTTTAGAACAGTTTCAGTTCAGAACTGGGTTTGTGGGAGCATACCTAGTGATGAGCACCTGCCATATTCAAAGCACGTTTCAGCCAGCTTCCTTATTGTAAATCTGTGGTGCATTTCCTTTAAATGAGCTTCAAACACTTTTTTTCACCTTAAGCATTTCCACCTTGCAGCAATTAAAAACCACCAAACCCCCTTCATCTTCACATACACGTGCACCCATTAGGTCTGTGGTTACTTGTGCAGTGCTGAGATAGTGGACCTGTCTGCCTACACAGTCAGATTTAAACATGCTGTAAGTGATGAGTAATTTCCTTGAGCTTTAGAAAAGTTGAACTTGACATTATAAAGCCTTAGAAAAAGTATTTCCTCTGATGATACTAAAATATTTCCTAGAATATCACACTATTAGAAGACTTAGCTGTTCAGTGTTCCTGCACAAAGTGAGTCACCATGTTGACCCATATTCTGTTGTTCAAAGAGGTGTCGCACGTTGTGTAAAGGGTCACCATGTCACTATGTCAAGTCTGTGTGATTATTAAGGAAATTCTGGGTGGATGAGAGCGCAGCTGCTGATTATTGGACCTCTGCTCAATCTCTCATTTTAAGATTTCTTTTTTTCTTGATAAAGTTAAATATTTGTCATCTTTTCATTTTTCATGATATAGTTGTTTATTAGAAACAAATGGGTTTGGGGGCCTGAAAAGTCAGAAAGTGAGAGATGGACTCATAGCTGGGTTTGGTCTGCTCATAAGAATGACATTATAGTGTATGTGTTTGGACTGAAAGGTGGTTCTATTTTCCTTTAGCAGATTTAAAGTGGCTGTAATTTATATTTTTTATCAGATGACAATGTGTAATCTCAGTATATTACCTGACCCTGTGGCTTTAAAGAGATTCATCGTGAGTTTCAGCTCATTGTTTGACAGTTTTTTGTTGTAATATTATTTTTTGGGGAATTTTTTGCATTTATTTTTATCAGACAGTTAGTGGCATAGAAGCCGACGGGAAACAAGAGGAGAGAGAAAAGCGTATGACATTAAGCAAAGTTCCCCTTGCCAGACTCAAACCAGGGACATTGCAGATATGTGGCATGCGTTGTAACCACTCGGCTCCATTGTTTAACAGCCCACAACATTACTGTTTTGGTTCACTCTCACTGCTCTCGTGGTGTCATTTTTGGCTGCAGAAGGCAGCTGTTTTCAATGGAAAAAGCTCTAAAAACCCACTATACAGATGCACTTAGCTGCATTGTATATATTTGTGTATATACAGTATCTCACAAAAGTGAGTACACCCCTCACTTTTTTGCAAAGATTTTATTATATCTTTTCATGGGACAACACTATAGAAATGAAACTTTGATATAAGTGTACAGCTTGTATAGCATATAGATTTACTGTTAAATTGTATCAAATTGTTTCATTTCTATAGTGTTGTCCCAAGAAAAGATATAATAAAATATTTGCAAAAATGTGAGGGGTGTACTCACTTTTGTGAGATACTGTATTTCAGTGTTTTCCACAGAATTTTGAGAGAATATGGTGGTGAGGTCTCAGTCTGACCCTCTAGAGGGATCTGGGGCAATGGTCCCCCGAGAGAACATTTTGTACATTTTTAACTCAAATACATCATTCTGGTGCACTCTGAGAGCAACATTAAGAGGTTAAATGTATACATTTTTTGTGTGCTTTAGTAGTTTAACTACTGGTATGACTGGTGATGACACGCCCACAGAGCACAAGAAATACATTTTACCAGTTAATTTAATGTTCCATTCAAACAATCCAAAAAGATCAATGCCCACATTTGAGCTCTGAAACAAAGAAAGCAGAGATGATTATCTAATTACTTATGAACATACGCATAAATATCTTTTTCTTCATTGTGTTTCTTCTAATAACTAAACTGGCTGCTTATCAATAAAAAACTCGACTTCTAGTTGATTTATTTTACAGATGGAAATAAAAAAGATCTCTCATTAAGGCTTTGCTTTTTTAAATCTGAACAAACTAAAGCCGCATAATGCTGCTGCTGTGTTTTTAAACAGCACGCTGGTGATTCAGAGGTTTGAGGTGGAGCTGCAGGGTTGGGTGGAGGTGTGTGGTGAAGTTTATTTGTGCTGTTTAACGTAACCGCTGTGAAACAATCAGAAAATAAAGTGTTATTCATCTGACTCACCGGCTTTCTTACTGTCACCGCTCTCTCACTTCATTCACTCTCTAGCTCGCTCGACCACAGCTGCTAATAACAGCGTCCTTTAGCCATTTACTGACGGAGCAACTCTGTCCGCTATTCAGTGTCCGGACCGTTTATACAGAACAGCGAGGAGGATTAAGGTAATAGTATTTAACAGACTCTCTTAGAGCAACTTCATTCAGTAATTCAACAATATAACTAGCACAAAAGAAGATAACGTCTCGTCCTGTATCTCGTTTGAAAACCGGTTGATAATGTCTTAAAAACTCAATATATATATATAACATAACCCAAGTCAATATATATTGGTTTATTATAGTCCCAACACTAGAAGCTACAAGACAAGTACTGAAATTTTGAACTTCAGAGTTCAGTGACTGGTCTTAAAGTGAGATGCATGTAGTTGTCACACCAAAGGCAGTAAACATCCTTCTGTCTGTTTAAGGCTTTACCAAATTATGGTAAAGTATATGGAGTTTCTCAGCGGATATGATGCAGCCAGCGAATACATCTCATGTTCACATTCTCATGGTGTCACCATATTGTACATGAGATGTGAAAGGTTGCAGGTTGAAAATGTTAAAGGGTGTTACAGTGTTTCTGCTGTGATGGTGCAAGATAGTGCTACATCAGTTCGTCCATACTTAAAATCAGTAGTATCTGTAATGGTGAGAATTGACACTTCTACACCACAGGAAGGGAGTGACTGAGGGAGTTCATCTATACCTTTTGACCACATGAAATAAACCACCAGACCAACGTTGACTGCAATTATTTTGATATCAAAATATGTTTGATTGAGCTGCTGTCCGTTTCTCAGTAAGTAAATGTGAATGACTGATTTTGAGAAGTTTGAAGCGTGCTGTGGTTTAACAGGGCTGTCCCGCGGCTCCACTACAGCAGGTCCTGCTCTGTCTTCAACATAGGCATGCCTGAAGAATCGGCCTGTGCTGCTATGCACTTTCGGTCACACACATGCATACACGCACAAAAAATTGGTATTGATGATTTGACCTGAAACTCACAGTCATACTGAGCATAAAGATTAAATGAAACTTATGATCAAGTAAGTTTACAATTTTCTCATACTTGATTTAATTCAGGTTATTGGCCGTTAACGTTGCATTTGGCAGTACTTGCCACCAATGAACTTGAACTTGTCCCTACTGTCTTAGTATTGTTTAGAGGTGCACAAGCATTTTAGTGGATAAGTGAGTTCATGAATGATAATCACAGTATTACAATATTGAGCCATGGGGTTCAAATCTCTGTGGGAGTATTTAATCTGAACTGCTTTCTTTTGTCCCCATCCTCATCTTGTCACTAGTATATTAAAATATATTTTCCAGCTCTCTAGTTGTAGTCTCTGCCATGTAAAGACTTTTACATCCTTCTCTCATCCCTGTCCAGCTGTTTAAGCGTCACGCGTCAGGGTTAGCCTGTGCAGGCATAGAGAATTCCTTAAAATAGTCCATAAATGGCGGCGACACATTATAAAATTTCTTAGTACAGCTTTGAGAGGAGTATCTCAATTTATCTAGCTTTAAATAGGCCAGTACTTCTTCAAGCCAATGTTTATTTGTTGGAGCCTTAGGGCTTCTCTAATTAAGAATTAATTTCCCGGCAAGGACTGTGACAAAAGCAACCACATTTGCTTGATTTGTTGAAAGTGTAATCCCTTCAGGTGAGGCACCAAATATTGCCATAATTGGATTGCGGCTGATCCTTTTCTTACAAACACAAGAGATGCCATCAAAGATAGATAGCCAGAAGGGGCTCAACCTCGAGCACGACCAAAACATGTGGCTGAGGGTGGCTGAGGGTGACTTCGGTGTGGTGACATCTTTCACATCTGAAGAAAGCAGATATCTGAAGAAATGAGTGTTCGGAATGTCGAAATGCACCTTATAGATAGTTAAATGAAATAAAAAGGCCATCTTTAAAGAAATCCCTTACACATATGAGACCTCTACTTTTCAGAATAGTCCTGTCCTCATCTAAACATATGAAGTAAACCATACAACGTACTGTTGAGGAAGGTTCTGTTTCATGGCTGGACTTTTAGTTATTAGCACAGTTAGAAATGTTAATGATTTTTTATTTTACTTGTTAATCTGGTTTGACTTCAGCTCTCTATATGACATGGTGGTAGTGTAATAAAATCATTACTACAATAACGTCTTGCTGTTCATATGCCTGTGGTATTAAAGTAAAACCATCATTCAGTTAGTTTCAGTGATTACATGCATTGGTCAACCAACAAACCACAACTCACCATTACCAGCAAACCAAAATAAAAACATCAGTGAACTACATCTGAAACAAATGGCAGGGCGTGATATGTCTCACATGGCAGGAACACAATTAGCATAGATCTTAAAATGTGACATGCAGTTCCCTTTTCTGCAAATTGTGTTTCACTGCTCTGTGTGAAAGTTACTGGTAGTGTTACTCTCAAAACTGCCAATGGTTGGACACTATTCCACTGATCTACTGGGTTTTTGTAATGTATTAACAAAGCCAGGGAAGAAGAAGACTGCAACGTGGACATAAACAATTCAGAATCCAAACTTTAAAGAAAAATGAGTAAAGAAATAGATTTTACAGGTTTGGTAAACCTCAAGGATACACACAGAGTTTTAGCGTGAAACACTGAATGAAAACAAGTCTTGTTTCCCAGAAAACACGACACAACACGTTTAATGTTGCCATCACACCATCATGAAAGTGTCAAGCGGACCTGTTTTCTGCAGAGCATCCACGTATGATGGCCTCTGTAGAAGTCCAGACATGATTCAATCACATGTCAATGAAAAACTGCATTTTTTTATTTTGTATTGTGGCCTGTTAAACCTTCTGCTTTCATGTGCACTGAATGTTCAAAATCATATAAAAAAAAAGAGAACAAGTTGAACTGAGCTTGAGTAGTGGAAGTGTATCGAGCCATATACTGACATTTGTGTGTTCTCTATTTTTACTCAGTATGGACGGTGGTGAGCTTTTTAGTAGAATCCAGGACAGAGGAGACCAGGCCTTCACAGAGAGAGGTAACAAGATTTAACACAATTACAGCATTTCTTACACTGCTTCTGTATTTTATGATGCGATTACACAGCACACTGATTCAGCTGACAATCAAATAGTTGTCATGTCTGTTAAAAGATCTTTTTGTCCTGTTTACTTTAGAGGCATCTGATATCATGAAGAGCATAGGAGAGGCCATACAATACCTCCATGCAGTCAACATTGCACACAGAGACGTCAAGGTTAGTAATTTTGTATTATCACGCAGGTTTGAAAAGAATTTCCCTGCTTTTTGTTGAGAAATGAATACAGTCTGAAAGGGGAGTATCAAGGAATATATGCTGCTGGAACTACCGTCATCATTCCCACATCTTCTCTGCAGCCCGAGAATTTACTGTATTCCACGAAGAGGTCCAGTGCCCTGCTCAAACTCACAGACTTTGGCTTTGCCAAAGAGACCACCTCACACAACTCTTTAGCTACTCCCTGCTACACACCCTACTACGTTGGTAAGGATCTGTTTCTGTGTGTGCCAGAACATTCTTTCCACCTTTTGCTTATATCAGCGATTACAACACAATTCACCTTTATTTTCCCTTTTCTCCCTTTATTTATGTTCTCTCTGCAGCTCCAGAAGTTCTGGGCCCAGAAAAATATGACAAGTCATGTGACATGTGGTCGTTGGGTGTCATTATGTATATCCTGTAAGTCAGTCATTTGTCTCTGATTCCCCTCAACACATATGATTATTTGCTGTGTGCCATATCTAAAATTGCCATTTCACATCTTCACCAGGTTGTGTGGATACCCTCCTTTTTATTCTAACCATGGTCTAGCCATCTCCCCCGGGATGAAGAAGAGGATCAGGATGGGCCAGTATGAGTTTCCCAACCCTGAATGGTCTGATGTATCAGAAGAAGGTAAGACTATAGTGTAAACTGTAGGTGTAATAATACTAATTTAGTGAGATGTTATTATGTATATACTTTATTTACATAAATGGTTAGGACTTAAAAAGTGATACATTGACATTTAGCCTTCTTTCTAAAATTCAAGTCAAGTTGCTGGGCTGACAAAAAGAGGAGCAGTTGCTGGCAATGTGTCATGCATTTAAAAACCTCAAAGTCAAAAAAGTCTGCTCCTGCAGATACTATCTAGAGATCACAACTAAATATGATGAGCTGACTGTTTGTTCTTATCTATGAAGAAATTGAAACTGATGTTCTTGTGTTTCACCACCACCTGTCACATTCTCTACAACTGAAAGTGAAGTCTGATTTCCTGAGTAACATGTTGATTTTAATGAAAAAAGGAAGCTCCACCGCAACAGTTTGCCGCATAGAGAGGATTCAAATTTCTCACACTTATCTTTCTCAGATTTACATAATCTACATTAAAAACATAGAATACTGTGAATGCTTCCTGCATGATAATGTATGTGCCTCATAGTAAGGGACATATTGGTACTTAAGGCCAGCCAATCTGAATACAATAAGTAAACAATAATACTTTTCTAGTTTGTTACCATCATGCACAGCTACTCAGCCACAGCTTGCTTTTTTCTTACTCAAGTAAATATACCAGCTGAATTTCATTTTAGTTCTATTATTTAATTTGCAATTTCATTGTGGGTTTCTTTCCAGACTGATAAATATTGAAGTCTCTATTTTTTTGAAGATGTAAATAATGAGATGTGTTTGCAGCTAAACAATTGATAAGGACCCTCCTTAAGACAGAGCCAACCCAAAGGATGACCATCACAGAGTTTATGAATCATCCATGGATCAATGTAAGCACATAACACATAGGGCCTGATTTACTAAAGGTTTGTGTTTGTAAAAACGTGTGAAAACTTGACATCACCTGCAAAAAAATGTGCAAGCTGATCTACTAACATTGACTTTATCAACATTGAATTTTTGCTATATCTCTATATGTTTGTTAACCTCTTCCACTAGAACATCTAATTCCATGGGATCAAATTTCATTTTGCGCTTGCCAGCCTTCTGCTCATCCAAACTCTCCACTAAGACACGCAAAATGCACCTGTCGTCATTTGTGCAGTTACTCTTAGTAGATCACCCGTAAAACGCACACTAACCAAACTTACAAGCTGTTGCACTGCACACACAATTTAGTACCCTTTATTTGGGATCTTAGTAAATCAGGCCCTTAGTGTATCTTTCTAGGTCACTGCCTTATTGTTTGTACAGTTCATTGATTTTGACTGACATCCTCCAGTAAAGCAAGAATTAAATATGTTCATACGTGTCACCCTAAAGCAATCGATGGAGGTTCCTCAGACCCCACTTCACACCAGCAGAGTGCTAAAGGAGGAGAAGGATGCATGGGAGGACGTCAAGGTTTGTCACAGCCTTCTTTTTTAAACAGTTAAAAATGGAACAGACAGTTTTATCTGTATGGTAGCTGGTGGTTAGATGCTTTGAATAGAAAAATAACATGAACAAGCTCATGATATCAGAAAAATACCCTCATGTTTAGCATGACACATTGTATTTTATGTGCTATGCTGTTTAACTTCAATCATAGTGATGTTTCCATCAATTATTAATTATGTCTTGAATAATCTTAGCTATTCTACTTCTTGTTTGTTGTTGTCAGTATTTTATCAATTTATTAAAATCAACAGTTTTTGTCTTGCCACCGCCTGATAATTGTGCCATTGAACTCTTGCCATTGGAAAAAAAAAGAATAAAAACAACAATGTTCATCATGTGTTGCACTCTGTTGTGTTTGATACTTCGTTGGTTTAATGAGTGTAATGTTATAATGATGACATAAAAACAGCAGGCCCTGATTGGGTAAAGCAAATGAACTAATCTTCCGTCTTCATTTTTCAGGAGGAAATGACGAGTGCCTTGGCAACAATGAGGGTTGACTACGAGCAAATCAAGATAAAGACCATTGAGGACTCAACCAATCCACTGCTAACGAAAAGAAGGAAGAAAGCCAGTAACACCATTGCGGATCCGCAGTCTGCTGCCCACTGAAAGGCGCACGCATGCATGCACATACAAACACAGGTTGTAAAAAGGAAGCAATAATTTGTCGACATGTGAGTCGCATTGCATGGATTTTCTCAGTGTTTTATTTTTCATGGCGAATTCTAATGTTTTGTAGGAGTGTTTGTCTTTATTACTCAACCATTTTAACAACCCACCACTCTGCCGTAGCAGAGAGGGTGGTAATCTGTGTTTTCACACCAGGGAAGAGATTATGAATTATAGAAAAGGGGAGGAGAGTGAGTAAGTGGGATCTCTCTCCTCTCCTTTCCCAAATATCAGGTCGTGTACTCAGAGGGGCTTGAATGTTGGAATAGGACATGAAGCCTTAGCATTAGCAGTAGTTCTTTCACCCCACAGCCCTGTTCTAGCTCTAGCCCCTAATACATGAATGTTAAATCAAATGGCTAAATCCCAAAAAAATAAAAAGCAAGGGAAGGTTTCTATTACATACATGTAAAGTAAGCAGATGTATTTTGAACTGACAAGTGGAATGTAAGGACTCTGTCCCTGACTGTTGGAATTAGTTGGAAATAGTCGCTCACTTCGGGGACTCGGACCGGGAGTGTCTGTCAGGTTCAGTTTGTCTTTGTGAATGTCGAACAGAGGCCTATGCACTCACAAGGGCCATGTGCCATTCTGACAGAGCACCTCACTCGCGGCCCCGCTCTCCTACCTTTTATTCTAGGCTTGTTTCAGGTACATAGTTTTAGGGCAGAGAAGGAGGTCACGTTTGGGAGCAGAAACTGGCTCATCTTCTCCTGCTTGTAGCTCAAAGGAGAGTAGGAGCCAACTGATACTGTATTTTTTCATGGATTTTACGTACATTTTAGCATAGGCCTTATTGAGTGTTGCTAAAGCAGCAAACAACTTTTAACCCCTACCTACCATTTGGTTCAGGCTTTTACCAATGTTACGCTTCAGAATTTATAACATTGCCAGATTATATTTCAGGTTAATGCTATGCAGATGTCTTTGTCAGCTTGAAGTACTGCTAGGACCTTTTTTTTGTTAGTGTTGATTTGTGTTTGCATACGTGTTGGAGAGATGTCGAGAAACAATAGGGACTGTTTTTGTGTGTGTTTATGTAAGCAGTAGCACCCTCTAGGGGATACATGATCCTAACAGACTGGTCAAGCCCTGGAGGTCTTGATGAAAAAGATCGTTAAGAGTTACTGTCGGTTGCACCAACTCAGTAGCAGCCCAGAGTCTAATCTGGTGCAGTGTCAGTGTGAACAGCACCTCCACACTTCCTGGAGGATTTAATAGGAAGTAGAAAGTACTTAAGAGCAGCTCCTCATATGGGTGCAGAACATACCACCAGCATGCTGTCGTCACATTTAGAGAGGGTGTGATGGATGGTTTCTCTTCAGTGTCTGTTAACAAGACAGGATGCTTCCCAGCTCACTCGGGATCATGGGAAATGATTGTATTAATTTTCTCAGTTTGGTCTACTTCACTTTGTAAAATCACATCCACGTTACTTGTCGCATCGCACCTACAAATCTCGCACTGTAAAAATGTTCATTGAATGTTTGTGACAATGTTCCTGTATTTTTTTTTTTTTTTTCTTCTTCCTTTTTGTCCCTCTCAACACATTTTTTTTAGTGGAGGCACAGAGATGTGTGTCTTTTTTTCTGTCATCAAGTCACCACTTGCCGTACTTTTTGTCTGCTTGCTTTGGATTAAAAAACACATAAAACACAATCCACTCTCCTATGTCCCTTTTGTTATCCCTTTTTGATTGTTTTACCCCCAAAACACATATTGTATAAATGGTTAAAATCAAGGTAATACAAAAAGTTTTCATTCTTTATGTAAAGTAAAACCACAATTATTAAATCTAATGAGTTAAATTGATGTTATACACTTTGATTTAAGCTTTGTCTCTCTATATCCAAGAAAAAAATTTAAATGATGTAATATTATATAGATTTCAGGTTTTTATCTATGCTGGCAAAAAAAGGCAAGTAGTAGTTAGTATTTAGACTTGACATTACATTTAAATGCAACAATTGTGAAGTATATTGTATTTTTGTCGTGTGTTGTCTGATCAGCACAGCTGGTCAAGTTCATTACAGAAAATCTTGTTTAGTTCCCTACAACACAGTTTCGTAAGTAAAATATTTCCCCCTTTATTTGACCTATGCCACATTTTGAGAATTTATTTTCTGTTTGAGTCTACAGCAATGACTCAGTTTGTCGGTTCGGCCATCTGCTGGCTTGGGATTTGACGCAGAATGCACACGCAACTTGTGACAAACTTATATCATCCTTGCTCTTATGAGTGACTCCTGGAATATACGCATTTGCGAAGCAAAACATTGTGGTGGCATTGAGTCAACACAGACATTTGCCAACAATGGGGTGTTTAGAGCTGCTTCCCGCCAATGCCACACATTTATTTTATTTTCAGGTGAGCAACTTCCAGCTTTGAGTGTGACGAAACCTACAGTCATCTCTCTCAGCCATATACGCCTGTCAGGTAACTGAGAATGGGGGTAAATGTGGCCTCAGGGGAGTCCCTCATGATAATCGTCCTGAAGAGATTTTACCCCCTTTCCTCGCCTATATCAAACCTCACAAAACCCACCCAGAACACTCCTCGCTACAGGAGGGGGAACCCTCCAGCCTTAAGCATTGTACTTTAGGAGCAGTGGAATGAACATTAAATAGTTTTAGGATTTTCTTCATCAAAAGGGTTTGGGTAAGAGTTTTTTCCTCACAACTGTAAAAAATGGATTGATAATTTTTTCTAGATTGGAAACTCAGCATATTGTGCCCTCACATGTCATTTTATACACCCCTTTTAAAGGGTGTGGGGAAATGGAGAGGATGGTGACAAACAGCTCAGAGTTATTTGAAGTGACCCCGATTCTAACACAGCCACACATCCTCTCTGGCAAGAAGATGCTGATCTACCTGCCCTAGATGAGGTAGCAATAGCGATACAGATGCCACATAACCTCAGAAAGAAACTCACACCTCTGATTGAACCTCAGAGACTTTCAGACATGACCTAATGGAAAGCCTTATGTAGTAATACTTTATTTGTCCCCGTGGGGAAATTGGTTGCAGCATTATTACAGGCATTTCAAAAGAACAAGAAGAAAAAACAACGTACAATAAAGACAGCTTAGGACATACAACATGAAACATTTCCACTTCACGCCTTGCAGCATTATTCAAATCATAGATGGCTAAGATGGTCGCACCTGTTGCCCAGACCAGCTGCACAGTAAAGTGCACAATGAACGGCTAAGGTGACTAAACAGAAAAGTGCATTATTTGTTTAAGAGCTTAATGGCTTGTGGTCCACATGAGAACTTTGACCTATCTTTGGTGAATGGGGGCAGACGGTAGCGACGCACAGATGGCAACAGTTCAAAAGATGGAGCAAGGGGGTGCTTCTGGTCACCCACAATGCTGTTTGCCTTTCTCAGAGTTCTCTCCCTGTAAATGTGTTCAATAGTAGGCAGCGTGATCCCGAGCAGTTTACTTGCCATTAATACAGTTTTTCTGACCAACTGTTTCTGTACCTCAGTAGCGTTACCAAACCAGCAGATGATACAAAAGGTTACAATATTTTCAATAAAAGCACAGTGAAACATTTTCAGCATATTGTTATGCACATGTTGTATATAGAATAGAATAGTCTTTATAGTCATTATACAATGTATAAAGAAATTTACGAACGCATCTCTGAAGTACATTTGGTTAAAAAGGAAAAAGAATAAATAGCATATAAAAAAATGAAGAATAAATAAATAACAGCAATTCAATAGAAAAAAAATCAGTGTAATGAGGTAGTCACGGAGTGTCAATACAGGCACATAGCGGAAGAATAGCAACATAAAAAATAATTGATGCATATAATACATCAGTCTGACTTACTGTGAGAGGTGGGGAGGGTTGTAGAGTGATGGAGGCCACAGCTCAGTGAAAGAAGCTGTTCCTCAGTCTGTTTGTGTGAGATTTTACTGCTCTGAACCTTCTTCCTTAGGCAGTTAATGTTGATGTCATCATGATGCGGAGGTCCGTCCCCATGTGCTGAGCAGGCATTAACACACTGTGCAGGTCTTTCCTTTTGGCAACCATGCAGCTGGCATACCACACAGTTATACAGTTTGTGAGGATGCTCTCAATGGTCCTCCCATAGAAGTTCAGTGGAAATTTCAGAGGCAGCTGAGCTTGTTTTGCATTGACAGCATAACAGAGACTCATGATCTCCTCACTGTGTGAGGTGTACAAGTGTATATATATATATACATATGCATATACACATACATATATATATATTTGTGTGTATTCTGCTGTGCTGTAATACTAATTATAGCACAACAGAATATATGTGACATCACCCAGTGAGCAGTAATTATTTATCAGCAACCTGCAACGGAGAATGTAAATAATGGCCATAAATTTAAATGGACTTAATTTTTCAAATCAGTGCCAAACAGTCTTAACAGTAAATGCCTTTATTCTTCCTGAAACACAGTATGTACTTGTAAACCAATATGGTCATATTCATAGTCAGGAAGTACCCACTTGTTGCACAATGATATGATTGACTTCTGTGATTTCTTCTGTATTACTGATGTTGTGAAATGTCATACATTGCATTCAAATTACACGCTTTCCAGTGAAAGAGGCAGGAAAGATATGGAGAAACAGGAAGTTCAGGCACTGCTAAACCAAAGATTCAGAGAAATATCAGTTCAATGCATATTAAATATATGATTTGCAGAGTGCAAAATGGTCTTTGACTTATAATAACACGTCAAGACGGTGATGTAACATACTCTTATTCAGATGCATCACAAGTGATATGATAGATGGACATCTTACATCTCAACTCAGTTCATAACAGAAAGAATGTGTCACTCTGCGAAGTACTGTCAGCGTTTTTGGATATGTTCAACATCTCTATTTTGGAAAAATCTGATCTTGATCTTGCACATGACTCATCTCATCAGGTATCTGTACAGAAATTATCCTCAAACATCAAACATAGTTAAAAATAACGAATCAGAGCGGATGCCATTGACAACTTTTGTGATGTTTTACCTTTCCACTCATGAGTGTTGTTAATGTTCCACATGAATCTTGACTCTTTCCAAACAGGCCTTTCTAGACCCCCCCCCCCCCCCCGCCCCCCACCACCCCCCACTCCCCCCCCCCCCCCCCCCCCCCCACACACACACTGTAATAATAAACAAAAAAGATTAATAATATTTATTAATAAAAGAGAGAATTATCTCCAAAATGCTTCAAACTATTTTCATGTTCACCATTTTCAACAAATTATCTTCTGAAGTGAATTTAACTGTTTAAATCCAGGACTGTTTTTGGGATGTAATTAACCATTAAAGTAAAATCTGGTATGACAAACGTCATGAATGATCCTTGTTTTTTTTAGATGTTGATGGTAACTAGTGTCCACATGCTTTTTTCACATTGATTTCAGATTTTCATCTCTTGTGATTCAACATTTTGCGTCAAAGTCTGTACAGTGTAGAGCAGTCTGTAAATAAGTGTGCCAGTTTCGGATGACGATAATACTGATGAAAATTATCCTGTTTTCTCACCCTGCTTCAAAACCTCTACCCGACTCTAAAAAGCATCCAGTCATTACACAACAGCCAGACATGATCTTCAACAGCACCGGCACGTTGTCAGTCTAGTAATTAACAATGTGCTGTAAACACTTCAAAGGCTGAAGTCTGAATCAACACTTCTCAATAACTTTTAAGGAGTTAACACAACACTGATGGACAAGATAACTCATCCTTAACTGGGAACTGGTTTTAAAATAAGCCAAACTACAATAGTCATGCTTTGTTAGACAAATGTTATGAATGATATCTTTGCATAATGTACTCTCATTGCTGGAATGATACTATTCATATCGACCCACATTGTCAAAGCAAGTGACTGATGAAATCTCTTAGAGTAGTTTCAGTAGAGGTCTGAGTCAAGTCAGGAGTCACTCAAGTCGAGAGTATATAGACACTCGAGCAACTCTGCTGTCTGTTTTACATATATACATATATTTAAAAGTTATTACAAGATAAGCAGCACATTTATTTGCCATTTTTGTTTGCCAGATTATTTTTGATGTTCAGATATATCAATGTATTGTGGTAGAGCTGATAAGTTAAACCACTGAAAAATCATGCAGTTAAAACCGCTGGATCTTTTGCATACGTTATCACTAAAAAGAAGTTGACGTTGCATTTTTAACAAAAGAGCTGTTCTATTTCAAGCTGTATGTTAGTTCTGTTTTATATGTGGTTTTATGTGTGAATAATTGCTGTCACATGCAGATGTGTGTGTGAACGTTTGTGCAAATGTGCATATGCCATGAGGGTGAGGCTGGCTAGTTACGGTAAGTTAAGATACAGCAAGGCTTCTTGCTGGTAAGTGATGTATATGGGTCACGTTTGAGGTTAGTGCATCAGCATATTGAGTTTACACTCTAGTGCTTCCCCTCATACATATAGACTGCACTGCTGCAGGATGTGATGTACTCAGCACTCTACCAGTTTACAATTCCTAATAAATGGTGCATGAAAACAGCTGTATCATCTTGTGCAACAAAATCCAAAGCATCCATAAATATCAGCAAGTCATTTATTTACCTGAAACAATACAAAGCTTACAATAAATACAAAAATACATAAAATAAATATAATTTGTCCATGGGACATACCAGTGTAAACAATGTGGTGAATGCAACGGAGTGCACGGGTATATAATTGTCTTTTCCCCATGAAATAAACAGTATTGAATTTTGATTAGAGTCAGCAGGTCTTTAAGCAGAAGCAACGTGGTTTCTGCTCCGTTTAGAAGCCAGATATGTCTCAATGTAGTTAAACAGCAGATCCAGTTCACCCATAGCCTTATATAGACCTTTACTCTCCATCTGTGGACCAACACATAATTCAATTTAAGTAAAGTATCATGATAAAATCATTCACATTTCTAACTTATTTTCAATCACTGAGATCTCACCTGAGTGTATGTAGAGTTTATGTTTTTGATGTCAAACTGCTTTTTGCAGGAGAAGACTCTTCGCTGTAGGAAGGAATGATAGAGATATGTTAGAAGAGGAGTTACTAACTTTCAATAGACTATCATGCCCTAAATTCAATCACCACACTACTACTTCTATACCCCACCTCCACAAGCAAAAGGTTTTTGATTGGGATATGGGTCTGCCGGTCCAGCAATGGAATGAGGATTTGTATGCAGCCTGAGAAGCAAAGCTCAGGGCAAAAAACTCCACAAATAGCTGCAGCATGATTTCCTTCCCTTTTTGCTAGATCTGGATGTTGCATGGTTATGCACTGCACAGGAATCACTGACTAGTGCAATATTCAAGTGTTTTTACTACAAAACTCTTCCCCTTGTGTCAGCATTTTGTCTCATGTCAAGTGTGGGAGAGTTTTGGATGTAATACCAAATTAGGAAGGTTTTTATGGTTTGACGGAGGGAGTCATTGAGTGTTATGTAAGTGACAGCGACACGAATACTGCACGTATTCCTGAAAAACAGTCCAACTGAACTTCGTATGAAAACAGGAAACTGACTTATACACGAGTTTTAATAAAACTATTAAACTCATAGTCTCCGTGTCCAAAAGTAACCTTTCGGTAAAGTGCATTTACTTATTTTTTTATTATTAAAAAAAACCCAATTATATCAGGAACTTCCTTGACCAATATGTTATATTTTTGATTTTAGCGCATCCAACTTTAAATGTGTTACATTTTAATTGTGGTCGTCACAAATGATTCACATCACAGCTAATTTGCACAAGAACCTCAATAATTATCCTGTCACTAATGTATGTATACACGGCCAAACATTGTGCTGCACAGTGCGCACCAGATGATGCAAGTCTATATCGGAGATAACAGCGGCGCGGAAATAACGCGTATTTACATCTTCAGCCTCCTGTAGAGTAACACGTGCGCCAGCTACTTACACATCTGGTGACATCAGCCTTAAGCTGGTCGAAGATCTGCTGTATGGACTCCATGTGGGGTCGTAGGTCCTTGATGTCCTCCGTCACTCCGGCCAAGGCTGTCGGCAGAACTGTGCTCAGGTAAAACTCCAATAAGCTGTTCATGGCATGGCAGGCAAACGGACTCTGCGGGAGGAAAAAACCAGTCTGGTTATATGAGGTCGTTTAACTTGTGTGTGTGCACTGTGCTCTCCTACTGCTACTGCTGATGTGTTTACTTTTACACACTGCGTATTTTCAGCCAGATTTAAATTAGAAATAAACTTCATGAATGCTAGAGGGGAAACTTACTTTAAAAGAGTCTTCAACGGTCTGGTCTAGCAGCGCAGTGTCCAGGTCATCATTTGCCTCCTGTAAACAGAAATCGCTTGAGTTCAGTGTGCTGTCAGATAGTGTCAGCAGGCGCAGACAGAGGTGAGAAAATGCTGCATCATCTGGAGACTGCTGGGAAGTTTATCTAACTCAGGCTTCACTCGCTGTCAGGGTATTTGGATGCAGAGCAAATTCTGCATTTTTATATACTTACATAAAAGTCTCTGATCTGGGAATAGTCTTCTCGCAGCTTCTTGAGTCTAACAGGGAAGCTCTCCACAAAACGGCAGCACTGGTTGTTGCATGTTGGAGAGCACCAAACACTGCTGAAGCACCACAAGAGAACCAGAGTGGACAGGAGGAGAGATCGAGGAGTCATGCTGGTGGACAAGATGTTGAAGTCTTCTGGCTGGAGAAAAAAGAAGAGTCAGCCCTCAAGAGTAGAAGATGCTGCTGGTTCAGTGGACTCAGTGGACGTAGAAAAGACTTCTCTAACGAGAGATCTTCTTCTTAGGATCTTGCTGAATAGCTCAGAAGACAAGTGCATCTTTCTGGACGATATCTTGTCTTAATATATAGGCAAATTGGGACAGATACCTGAGGGAGGAGACTGACTGGAAGAGAAATGGTTAAACATGCTTCATACATGTGGGGGATTTTCTTTCTTGAGAAGCATGCATTACACATGGGCTACTCCCACTTGATGGGCTGGTATTGATAGATTGATAAAATCTGGGTCATTCATATATATGTACACCCACTACTTTTATATACACAACTTTTACAAAGCTTATTATATATTTTCAGTTTTTGTTGACATTTTCAGAAACATGATCATTCTATTTCATTTAGTGGGTGGTGATGGTGTACTGGAATGCACTGCATTGAATGGTGTTCTGAATATTTTGTGTCCTATGTGTGTGTGTGTGTTCTGCCATAGGCTACTCTGGGGGACACATTTCAGACTTAGGACCAGTTGATTGGCAACACCTTGTTAGAGTAAGTCTCCAGGAAATTAATGTAAGCCAATGAGATGTCCCCAAAAGTAGCCATGACCTGTATAGTGTATATATATGTGTGTGTGTGTGTGTGTGTGTGTGTGTGTGTGTGTGTGTGAATAGTTTTTTTTCTGTATCAATAGTAGTATTATAACTGACTAGGGAATGACAGGGAATATCACTCCTACACTAGACACATAGACTTTACATACTAAACTAGCACCAATATGGAACTTGAACTTGATACCTAGTGTAAAATTATAAATTTCAGTAAAGGCTGTCACATCACATTATTATTCCATTCAGAATAACAGAGGAAATAGTGCCACTCAAATGGAAATGGTATTAGTTGTGGTTTGAGTTGGTGACGCTGTGGATTCTCTCTCTATGTCAGACATGCGTAAATAAGACTCACAAGATTGTAGACAGGTGACATCTACTGGTCTTTGTTTTTTGCTGTGAGTAAGTAGCAGGAGTCATGGTATTCTTTCTTGAGATTCCATTGTCCTCATCAGCAAAATTCATTAGGCATCTTTAGAGGTGGCACAGGAGAGTATTTTCCCTCTCTGTCCATTTTCAGCTGCATGGAATGTCCACTCATCCTTATCTGGTTGTCCACTTTTGTTGGGCAACACTGGTATTTTGAAGACTGTTACAGAGGAAACCATTCCTGCTGATTATCTCTGTATACATGAAACTTCACAATCTTTGCCAGGAAACATCAGAATAGTTTGTCATGGGTCATGGTCAAGTTTACCTTTATTTATCTGATAAGGCTTACTGAAGATAACACAGTGTCCTTCTCACACATTTTTTAAGGTAGGTGTGCAATCAGAATAATGAGCGTTACAGTTCACAAATGAACACCACATTATGCAGTGCACATGTTAATACGACCAACAATTATGATGAATAATATGATTTAATGGTTTAAGTCAACATGTCATATAGACCTGTGTTACTTCTGAATTTTAAAAAAATGAAACCAAAAATTTCTCATTTTCTCATTACCTTTATTTGGCATGGTAAAAGTCTCTTTCAAGAGAGACCATATAAACTAATGAAAGCATTATAACCTAATGAGAGTTCATATGTAAAATTAGATGAGTCAGCAGTAACGAGTTTATGGGAAACTTCTCTTACCTTTGCACAGACAGTGTGTATGTGTGTGTAAGCATGCATGTCTGCTGTCTGCATGTAGCTGTGTGATATCATGGTTTCGTGTGGTTGCAGTTGCATTTTGTAGATGCTTCTGCCCAATATACTGGTATCTCAGTTGTGGGGTTGATTGTGTGTGAGACATAGATTATCAGTATGCTATTTTGTCATAGTTTTTGTGTTACAATTTTAGCTATTAGTCAGAGTGCTTCTCCGTCACATGCAAGTCATTATCAAACCCAGCATATACGCGAAGTGACCAGTGAAAATGTTCTGTGAAATCAACTTCTCTCACGCATTGAAATCTCCAGACAGCCTCTTTTCACAGAACTGCTGTGTCATGAAGATATGAATATTTTATGTTGGTGCATTGATAGTAATATAACTATTTTTGTCTGTCACAAGGTATTTATAACAAGGGACATTTTAACAGTCCTCCCAAGTAAGAAAATACTGAACTGACAGAGAAATGAGTGAATTCAACTGAATGGCACTACATGTTTGCAAAGTGTAGGATTCAGAGAGTATAAGAATCAAGTGTTTATAACATTGTTCTATTTTTTCAGTTTTTGTACTGGTAATACTAGACTAGACTAGTAACTGATAATATTTCGAGGTCACTGACTTGTGAGTTTGAGAATGGGCTGATCCAGTGCAGGCCTCATATCAGCAAGTTAACTGAGTTAGTGATATTTTCTCAAACCTTCCTTTGATCAGACTGTTTCCTGCAGTCTGCCAGTACCAGTAATCAGTGTCCCTGTCTATGTCCTGTTCACCTTACCTCTTCCTGTGTGATTTTCAGCATCTTCGAAAGAGAGCCAAAACTGAGTCAGCCAAATCTTATCTTATTACTTCGTTATTGACTTAGTAATTTTCACCACATTGGTTTTCTGCAGCAGAATTAATCAGGTGCTGTTGTGGTGAGGATGTTACTTTGTTCTCTCCTGCCCTTGTACCTCCTAAACTCAGTTTCTGATATCGTCATTAACCAGGGTGCAGAGTCTGTTGTCAGCAATACTGCTGCACATTACCTGAAACCTGACATGAATCACAGTGGAACACACGATTACACTGAACTGAATTTAACTACTAATCTAAAAAAACAGACCATTCAAGATTGTGGATGCAGTTTTCCATTTTCCTTTGATCATCTTAACTGCAAATCCTTGCGCTTTGCAGGCCAAATGATAAGCTGCACTATGTGCTGTAGTTATGCTTTTACATTTCCACCACGTTATGCGTCACATTTTCTGTCTTTCTGTATGCTTAGTTTGTGTCTGCATCGTGTACATCATGCAGCTTATAGGAAACCTATCTGTCTTTACAAACAGGTTTACCACATTCATCTTTCACTTTCACACAGGTTGTCTGTTTGACTTGCATGTGTATGTGTGTGTGTGTGTGTGTCTACGTGTGTCTTTGAGTGTGTGTGTGTGTGTGTGTGTGTGTGTAGCAATGAATCCTTGAGAGTTCTGTTTCTGTTATTGTTTATGTTATGCAATATTTGTTAGGCGAACATAAATTAGTGTAGGTACGTTTTTTGTTTTGGGCATATTGAAGGATTCAAAGTAAAGAGGAAACAATGAGAAATATATATGCTGTGGCCTGGGGTCATTACACTAGTGTAACACCATCCTGCCTGTTAACTCATCCAGCCATGACAGCTGATCTCTGGGTGGGTGGTTACATAGAAGGGAGAAGGGTGTTTCCTGTGAGTGTCCTATAGAGACCTGTTTAGTTTAGGCTAGTCATTGTGAAAAATCCTACTTTCAGCCAGCTTCCCTCTCAGTTCAGCCATCATGGTCAGTTTGAGCTGTGTTCTGGCCGGCGTGTTAACCACATCACCCTCCAGCAGATCTGAACAACTGTGTGTCTGTGCTAGATCTTTCAATATAACTATAATGGAAATAATAAGAAGACAATCAAATATAACATGCAAATGTGACCTTAAATAACTATGCAGATAGCATGTTAATAGGAGAAACTTCCTCTGAAACCTCATAATTTTTGCTGAGCGGAGCATAAAACATTCAGTGAATGTATTGCTGTAACCTGAAACTAGCGTTTGTCATTTTATTGACAAAGCACTTTCGCTTGAGACTACGTCTAAAAATTCCGTCCATCCTTAATCTTCAGCTTGACCTGTAGATGATCACCAATGTGATCCCAAAATAATTTCTATTCATTCTTGAAACTATTTTTATATCTGTTTGGGTGCAAGTGCGTAAGCACATGCGTACATTATCCATCCGCATATGTGCCTGTGATGGTGTTAACCGCACTTATGTAAGCACTGCTTTTTGTGACAGCTCATATTTTCCCATGGTGTTTGAACATCTGAATGCTGAATTAGTGAAAGTAAAAAAAAACATGGTTTCTCAATGCAATTTAAATGATGAATCATTGTTTCATTGATTTTTATTCACGTATTAATTTGGTTCTCTGTCTACCTACAGTAATATGTCAAGCTGTATAGAACCTGATATGTATAAAGAAAACAATCATCATGCAGCTGATGATAACGATGATGTTGGCCTGTTACATCTGCTCACCTGTCTGTTCACTGATCACCACCAGAGGGTAATACATAGCAGTCATCACTTGTGCTATGCTCTTTGTAGATCTTTCCAAGCTGTTGAGGCTTTTAATACTGTTTATTATAGTATTTTGTTGCTGTCCATTAGTTTTCTAATCAAGAGCCCAGCTGATTGATGGTGTCCCACAAGGATTATAGGCCTGCTGCTATTTACACTGAACACTTCCCAAATGCATTGCAATGTCCATTTTTATGCTGCTGATACCATATTATGTTATCATATGCCATCAGCTGTAATACAAAGTAAACCAGTCCTTCTCCAGATTACTGTCTACTTCTGACAACTTCCAGACTTCTTTAACTAATTTAAAACTTGTAACTCATTAACATCTTGGGATGGACGGAAACACATTAGCTAATCAAAGGTAGAATGAAAGATATATATTTTTATTTTTGATAAAACAGAAAAAAACAGTAAAAATAACATTAGGCAAAGTGGTGTTTAAGGTGAATGCTAAAGCTAGTAATGCCACATGCTCACAATCACAGTGCTAACATGAAGATGTCTAAAAGGTAAAATGTTTACCCTGTTCACCATTTTAGTTTAATGTTAGCAGCAGGGTGATGGGAATGTCATTAGTTTTGTATGTATTTGACAGATGAACAAAAATATTTAAGTTTGACCTGATAATGAAGCTAGATGAAAAGTTAAGGGATCTCTAAAGTCAGTAGGATTCATCCACTGTGGAACACAAATGTCTGTACAAAATGTCATGACCATCCATCCACTAATTGGTGAGACACTTAAATCTCTGATCAGTGTGGCATTGTAGTGGTAAAAGTAATGGCAGATAAGCACTAGCTCTGAATTTGGGTATTCATACATTTCAGGCAGTTGAGTTTCAGATATGTGTGTCCTCTGGCTGATTCCCTCCAGCCTCTCCAGTAGTGTCCAGTTCTCCCACAGCATTCATTGTCACCTGGTTTAACTGTAAGCTGTTCAGGGTGAAGGAGAGACAAATGGAAAAAAGAAAGAGAAATTGTGTAAAAATTAGCTGGCATGACAGATACCATTTTTTAATAGCTTAAATTTACTGTGTAGGTGTGTTTGGTTAATGGAAATATGACTTCATGTGTATGTGTGGGGTATTACATGTTTCCATGCAACCAGCTAAATGATTCAGCCCTCAGCAACTTGACAAAAGTTAATTTTGGGTTAATGAGTTCCAGGCATAGCATCTGATGTGACATCAAATCCATGCAAAACCAGTTCCACTGGATTACAAAATACCTCCTTGAAAATAAAACCCTATTGTAGGATGAGGCATTGACAATTCTTAACTTATCATCAGTTCAACTCATTAAAGTAATTTAACTGTGTCCCCTAACAGGGTTCTTAATGTACCAGGCACTTGTGTTATTTTCTCTGTTAGAGGTTTTTATTTATTTTGCTGCTGAAACCTAAATACATCAGTCTGTGGGTTTACTCCTTAGCACCCTCTGCAGTCCACAATGAGAATATGGAACAGTTATAGAGTCACATTTTTTTTGTTTTCTCTTCATAGTGGCTTAGTGGCTTAAATGCTTAACAGAGCAGATTACATTTTAAAGCAATGTAATATATGTGCACTTTTTTAATTAAAGCATATGTAGAATACACAGGATACAGCCCCTTGTGATAGATACACCCAAATGTAAGATTATAGCAACTTTCACACTCATGTACTGTTTATGAGCTTGTGCAGCGTTATCCCAAGGGCAGAGAATTTATTTAAAACATTAACTGAGGATAGAAAGCACATATCCACTACTAAAACACAAGAACTCGCCTAACATCCTTCACCATTGATCTGTTCAGAACTATCACTCCTATCTCTCTGTCTGCTTTTATCTATAATGTAAATATCACAAAAATCTGTTAAGAATCTCACTTTATCATAGACAGTAAGCAAACACACCACTCTATTTATTAAAATGATGATCAGAATACTGATATGCACATATATAACACTGTGTACAAGCATATTTTCTTGGTGGACATGCTTCGGTTGAGCCACATTGTGAACCCCCCCCCCGGTTCGAGTCCCGGGTGGAGAACCTTTGCTGCATGTCACACCCCCACTCTCTCCCATGATTTCCTGTCTCTCTACTGCTAATAAAGGTGTCTATGCCAGTAAAAATCTTTAAAAAAAGAAACTACCCCCTCCCCCATAACTTGACTATAGAAAATAATGGTGTGATTGAATGTTGACTTTGCAGTCCTTGACAGTAAACTCAGCTTTGAGAGGCAGACTGTAACACTGCAATTTGGTAATCACTGACTAAGGCAATATTATAATCTGTACTGTGAGCAGTCACTAAACTAAACAGAGGGAATGTTTTGACATTTTTGGATTCGGTCAAAAAACAGGAAGCTGAACGCTTCCTGTTAAGCTGAACGCAGCAGATTGGTCAATAACGTCAATAACGTATGGAAACCAAAACTGAGTGACTACATGTGTTTTATGCGCAACATTTACGTGTAAACACATGGCTCTTAGTTGTTCATAGCACTTACAGTAGGCCTACACTAGGCCTACACTCAAGGGCAAAAATAGCTTGAAAATGACTTATAAATTATTTTTTACTCATAGCTGGAGGTGGAGTGTAAGTATGCCATTTTGAATCTTGAATTAAGGTATTTCTCTTGTCAAATCCTACTCTTTTCAGAGAGTCAGATCATTGACTTCCAAACCCCAATATAATCAAATTAAGTTCCCATCCCTAATAGGGAAGACTGCTGATTGGGTTGTACTAGTTACTCAGAAATCCACTACAACTTATTAATACTAATTCACTAATACAAATGGATGCTGCAGGTCGACCTGGGAAAAGTCCTTTGGCAGTGTCTTGAGTCTGATGTTGAAGTCTCCCACAGACACACAGCATAGGATTGCAGGCATACATTATACATTGGCCACTCCCCCAATGAGATAGGCTGGTACTACGACGGTCTGGTCTAGCAGCGCTGTGTCCAGGTCATCATTTGCCTCCTGTAAACAGAAATCGCTTGAGTTCAGTGTGCTGTCAGATAGTGTCAGCAGGCGCAGACAGAGGTGAGAAAATGCTGCATCATCTGGAGACTGCTGGGAAGTTTATCTAACTCAGGCTTCACTCGCTGTCAGGGTATTTGGATGCAGAGCAAATACTGCATTTTTATATACTTACATAAAAGTCTCTGATCTGGGAATAGTCTTCTCGCAGCTTCTTGAGTCTAACAGGGAAGCTCTCCACAAAACGGCAGCACCGGTTGTTGCATGTTGGAGAGCACCAAGCATTGCTGAAGCACCTGTTCTGGCAATATTTATTTATCAAGAAGCACAAAGCCGTACATTGTCTTTCTCTAGTTTATTCAGTCGTCTGCAAACGGACTCCTTGCTGTCTCAAGCGTGAGATGGCACAGCGAGCCCAGAGCAGAGGAAATAGTCAGATTATATACAATACATTATCTTGTGAAAGGATGACCTTGTGCTATCATTAGAACAATGTAAGCGCAATAGTCACGTCATAATGTATGTACAATCAGGACAATGGTTAGTCAGTAGATTATAACATACATGATGTTCACTCAATTAGCATTTCATGTAACGTAAGTGGTGTCATGGTCAGCAGATTATGACACACACATACACCTAATCATATGACATAGTTACTCATTTGTGTCAGAGAAGATGAATAACAAGAATTCCCATTTCACACCACAAGAGAACCAGAGTGGACAGGAGGAGAGATCGAGGAGTCATGCTGGTGGACAAGATGTTGAAGTCTTCTGGCTGGAGAAAAAAGAAGAGTCAGCCTTCAGGAGTAGAAGATGCTGCTGGTTCAGTGGACTCAGTGGACGTAGAAAAGACTTCTCTAACGAGAGATCTTCTTCTTAGGATCTTGCTGAGTAGCTCAGAAGATGTGTGTGTGTGTGTGTGTGTGTGTGTGTGTGTGTGTGTGTGTGTGTGTGTGAATAGTTTTTTTCTGTATCAATAGTACTATTATAACTGACTACACAGAGGGAATATCACTCCTACACTAGACACATAGACTTTACATACTAAACTAGCACCAATATGGAACTTAAACTTAAAATTATACATTTCAGAATTTAATTTCAGTAAAGGCTGTCACATCACATTATTATTCCATTCAGAATAACAGAGGAAATAGTGCCACTCAAATGGAAATGGTATTAGTTGTGGTTTGAGTTGGTGACGCTGTGGATTCCCTCTCTATGTCAGACATGCGTAAATAAGACTCACAAGATTGTAGACAGGTGACATCTACTGGTCTTTGTTTTTTGCTGTGAGTAAGTAGCAGGAGTCATGGTATTCTTTCTTGAGATTCCATTGTCCTCATCAGCAAAATTCATTAGGCATCTTTAGAGTTTGCACAGGCAGGTATTTTCCCTCTCTGTCCATTTTCAGCTGCATGGAATGTCCACTCATCCTTATCTGGTTGTCCACTTTTTCACCTATATTTTTCTGATGAGGCTTATGTCTTACTGAAGATAACACTTTTACAAATTTTGGTAAGGTATGTGTGAAATCAGATTTATGTTAACACAACCAACAATTATGATGAATAATATGATTTAATGGTTTATGTCAACATGTCATATAGGCCTTTGTTACTTCTGAATTTTGAAACAGAAATCAAAAAAATTTCTTTTTCAAGAGGGACCATATGAGAGCATTATAACCTAATAAGAGTTAATATGTCAAACTAGATGAATCAGCAGTAACCAGTTTATGGGAAACATCTCGCAACAGACAGTGTACGTGTGTTTGAACATGCATGTGTGCTGTCTGCATGTAGTTGTGTGATATCATGGTTTCGTGTGGTTTCAGTTGCATTTTGTAGATGCTGCAGGAGTGGGAAGGGGGAGGGGGAAGCAGTGCATCGTCAACACTGTGTATGGTGGGGACAGTACGCTGCTGACCTTGACTGGACATTGTGGATCGGTGGAAGGAATACTTCGAAGACCTCCTCAGTCCCACCGACACGCCTTCCAGTAAGCAGGGCCTGGGGACCGGGTGTGAGCTCTCCTATCTCTGGGGCTGAGGTCGCCGAGGTGGTCAAAAAGCTACTAAAGCATTAGACATATAGACCATACCATCCTCTAAATTAAAAAATTTAATCAATATGGTGTGAGAGGTGTAAACTAAACTGGTTAAACAGTTATTTAGATAACAGTCAACAACACATTGCTGTTACTACATCTGAGTAATGAGTGAATGTAAAGTTTTGAGGCCTAAACTCATTATTATATATTTCAATAACATATGTGACATGTCAGCGATATTACTGTTGTGCACTCATTTTTTATTTTTTTTTAGTTTAGGAGATGAACTTTAAATATCGTTTGATAAAAAAAATAAGTTGTTACAAAATAAAGTCTATGGTTTTTGCTAATCAAAAAAGGGGGATGAAAAAGAGTATTTGAATTTATCATTATTAGGTGTAATGATGAATGACAAATTGACATACATGTAAAAGCAAATATGTACAAGAAAATATAAGGAAATGCACATGCAGCACTTATTTTGCTATATTTCACTATGTGGAAGTGTGAGGCAACACATACATGAGCAACACATTACAGAGAAAGCAGTAAAGAATTACACATAAAGTGGATTCAAGAGAACAACAGACTGTTTATTAAGTCACAAGTAATAAAACTTAAAGATCTGAGTTACAGACATTATTAGTTACCAACAACAAACAACAACAGTATTTTCAGAAAATATACAAACGTGGTTAGTTTTTTTGGACCATAGAAGGAAATTGAATTTTAAGCATAAATATGCACAGACTACATTGAAACAGATGTGATTTAGACAATAAGTTAAAGGATTGTTCAAATATTTTTCAGTTCAAGAATATGTACAGAGAAATGATAATTAGACTATATGAAGTTGAGAAATAATAGCTTAATTGGCTGTTGATCTGTTTTCTCATGTTACCTGTGGTTGTTACCTAACTGGAAATGATAGGCCATCCATTTATTGTTTATTTATGTTTTGAATAAGGGGCAATCAGAATAAGATTTTCTCTTCCCTGCACCTTCTCGGTCATGAATGTGTACAAAGAAATTCAATTGAATTTTTCATGAATCATCAACATCTTTTTCTGGAAGTGTGCACTGACATGAGCAGAACAAATAAATTAAATGAGGTTTAAAATATTGTTAAAATAAAAAAAAGAAAATAAATTAAATCGTTGAAATAAGATAATCTTACAGTGTAACCAAACATGAAATATTTTAACAGCTTTCTATTTTTGATAAATATAAGTGCTTGAACATTTAAATCATGTTGATATGTTAAATAACATTGTCAATTTAAATATTGCACCGAAAAAGAAAAAGAAAAAGAAAAAGAAAAAGAAAAAGAAAAAGAAAAAGAAAAAGAAAAAGAAAAAAACATTTAAAACATGAAGTAAATTTATGTACAAAATATCACAGAAATGAACCTTAAATGTGAAATCTTGATTCTTCTTCCAACTGATGTCATGTCAAGGATCACATCTCTAAAGTCGGCTTAGGGGATCGTAAATGTCTGGCACTTTTGGTGTAACAGCGTTGATGTTGCTGAGCTGTCTGATCATGTTTGTGTCTGCCCGAGTCCTTCCAGCCACTCCAGCACAGTGTCCAGTTCACCCACAGCCTTCTGTGCTGCCTGGTTTATGTGGAGCTTCTCAGAGTGAGAGAGAGAGACCAAGAGAGAGACAGGAAGAGCATGATTACATTATTTGAAATTGTGAAAAGTGTAAAAATATTTCTTATGTGTTGTTTTTGCATGGCTGCCTATTAGGAGTCAAACATTTGATATATACTGTAGTACTTACTTAAATAAAAATAAAATATTGTCTTTAAGATTTCTTTTGACCTTCAGGAGTTTTCCTTCTTTTTTTTAAATAACAAATGTAATAGTCATATAATTTATGTGTAGGTCTCATCTTTATTATTATTATTATTATCAAGTAATAGCTGATACGACTAAAATATTCAGAAGCTAATGTTTGTATACTTTACATCAAATGTCCAGACTCAAGTATCATTACAGAAAGTTTCATTACAGATTTCTTTTAGGGTTTACTCTGCAGTACCCTCTAGAATCTACTTTGGAAATGCATTTAGAGTCATCTGCAGCATCAATGGTTCTTTGTTATATTAGGTACCTTGATAAACTCAGCATGCAGGGAGTCGATTGTTCTCTGTGTCTCCTCTCCACAATGGCAATGCTGCACAGAGAAGAGCATGATTATTAATGCAACTTTTTTTTTTTAAACATTTAAATAATTGAACAACTAACTTACTGAACAACTACGCACTTACACATTTATGTATATCTCTTCTAATGCTGACAAAAGCATTGGCCAGGGCGCTGGAGTTGCGTTGGTGCTGTGGTTGAGAAGAGGCGTAGTTGCTGAACACTCTCTCAACATAGAAACGCAGCACAAGACGCACGAAACAGCACGTCTGCCCCTCCTGAAAAAAGGTCAGAAAAGAGCAACTCTCACACTCTCATACTTTATATACTGTTTGTGCATATATATACTGTTGATCAGTCTAGGGCTTAGAATTGAGAAATATATGATACATGTAATTACTACTACATGGTGAGAACAGCACAAGGACTCACATGAACATCTTTCATCAATGATCTGTCCAGAAGTTTCACTCCTATCTCTTTGTCCTCTTCTACCTGTAATATAAACACCACAAAAAACTCATTAAAATCTCTTTCAAGTTTCTGTAAGTTTCCCACATACAGTAAGTTGCCATACACAGATTTATTGCAATGTTTCATGTGTATTTGAGTGTATTAAAATTATTTGCACTATGCCTTTATGTGATGCTGAATAAGGCAGCTGCATCTTTTGATTTTGTGTGTGTATTAGACTCACTGCATATGATCGTAAGGCAGAGTAATATTCGCGCAGTTCGTGTGTATGAACATTGACAGTGCAGCTGTCCAGATGCAGAGTTCGGCCCTCGGCGAGGTCACTCAGGCAGGTGATCAGAAGGAGCAGGCAGAGAGAGCAGCGGAGAGAGCAGCCGAGCAGCATCTTCATCACTGTGGTTATCTGCTGGGAAAGCTAACAAAAACATTTTGCTTGTTGAAATCTACAACAATTCATTATTTATTCATATTTTATACATTATATATATATATCTAGAGCTGCAACAGTTAATCAATTATTGACTTGTTAACTATTAAATTATTGCCAACTATTTTGATTATCGATTCAATGTTTTGAGTCATTTCTTTGAGAAGAAAAGGCCAAATGCCAGTTCATCTTTCGGTTGAAGACAAACAAGACATTTGAGGACATCATCTTGAGCTTTGGGAATCACTCATTCATCATTTTTTACCATTTGGTGAAATTTTATGGATCAAACAACTAATCGATGAAACGAGAAAATAATGGATTGATTTATCGTAAATGATAATAATTGTGAGTTGCAGCCGTACATTTAGTGTTGCAACTAACAATTAGTTTAATTACTAATTGTTCAGTATTTCTACTATTTAGACGAAGTGACATCTCCGTAACACTTCTTTAATCAGTTTACAGTCATTTAAGGAATATACATACAAGTGAAAATCAGATGCGTTTTAGACTCTTATATGTGTCACACTCCAGAAACAGAGGGTCCTTTGCTTCTCATAATGCAACTCAGTCACACCTTTAATGAACCCCCCTGTCTCCTAAATGCAATTCAAATTTTGCATTTCAAATTTTCAAAACATTTAAAACTATTTTCACAGGATAAGTCGTATGACTCATGACAATACGTCTGAACGCCTTATGTAAAATTGTTGCTGTGCCCCTTTAATAAAATTAATAATAAAATTGCTGTTTTAATACATTCCTGTCAATCAAATAAATTATTGAACAGCTACTTTTTCAGCACTATAGTAAAGCATGATAAACAATTAAGAATGCATTTAAATATTATGTTACATAAAAATGTCATAGTTCTCTCATCCCAGAAGACTTTTCTGTCTGAATTGTCACCCACAACCATGACCTGGACCAGAGTCACCTATGTTTGATAACTCACCTATGTTTGCTTTACTTGGATGAAGAGTCCCAGGAGAGCTGTGTCCCTGTGTCTGCATGCTGTCTCCTTTTATAGTGGAGTCAAGGGGACTTCAGCAGGTGTTTTCCAGCGTGCACAGACCCATATACACACATGTACCTACACCTGTACATGTACACACACTAATTGGTTTAGGAGAAGGAAATGTGTTGCAATTAAAAGAACTTCCGGCTGATGTTTCCACACCTCATCAGATGAAAGGGAAACCACTGAGGATTTCCGCCTCCCTGAGGTCGTTGTAGAGACACATCTTCGCTGTCACTAATGTGCAATCTGAGTAATTATTTGATGAGTCATTCATTAGAGTGTCGTCATTCCTCTGCAGCCCAAATATGCTATGTGCTTCTTGTTCAAATGCACATTACATCACACATGAATTAGATGATAGGTGTGGGTGTATGGTTAGAGGGTGAAAGATGTTTTTCAGCATTATCAGTTTGTTTTTGTTTTCCCATATAGATGTCTGACTCTCAAGTGCTGTATAATGGTTTAACTATATACTCTAAATGACACATCCGTCAGTGCAACAGTGTGAGAGATTCCCTTACAGTAAGTGCTATCCTTGGGCAACAGTCTCACTGGCAGTGACGAGTCCTGATCAGAAACACTTACCGGACCTGCTCACCTGCTTGTGCCTGCGTCGTCAGGTTACCATGACTGCTGAAAAATCACTCAGAGTGGAATGAAACATGAACAAGGAAGTCCAGATGAAACGGGAATAACCTGTGTTCATTTAACTATGTTAAGTCTAGTACTAGCATCTCTAGTAAATGAGGAAGTGCCAAAATTCCCTCAACAAAGTAGGTAATTCTGTGTCAAATCCGACAGAATCCAGGAAATATCATCTCAGATTTTATTCAGTGTTTGTATATATAATGTTAGGGTCTCAAAACTAAGGCCTGTAAAGATATATTTATGTTCAATTGCAATGTTTTTGTTTTTTTACCCACAAAATGTTTAATTTTTACACACAAAGACGCCTTATGTGGGGAGTGTTGGCAGTAATATCTTGAAAGTATTATTCCCAGTTTCACCAAACTTTGTAGGAAGGAAGACAAACATGTTCAGAGTATGACTTAACCATTAAAACTGTGTACTGTATGCCTATTGATTTTCTATAAGGCCCTAGATTTGGAAAAAGTAAAAAAATCCTAAATGAGAGTAATATCAATGGTATTATAAATTAATCTTTTTGCACCCATATGATATCAATTTTTTTTCTTCAAATACAATATTTCAGTAATATTTTTTCAAAGGACCAAAATGGTATGTGGGGTAATTAGTACGTATGTAGAAGGTGCTGCAACAACCTTAGCTGATTTGACAGGGAATGAGTACATGTCAGTGTCTGACATAAAAATAGCTGACAGTCAAGTGCTGTTTCTAAATGATAAAGGTCATCACAAAATGTTACAAACACAGAAAAACTTATGATCCACTAATGATCCAAGTGTCTGATTCTGTGCTGCTGCTACTAGCCTAAGATTTGTGTTCAAATAATACAGTGTACTACCTTAATACAAGCAATTTTACCTTCTATTTAGATTAAGTTCCTGTCATTTGTGCACATTTGTTTCCTCAAAAATAACAGACCACCTCCCAGTACAGTACAAAAACCCCACAAAAACCCTGCAATAAATGCCAGTTTGGTTAAGCCAGTGTTTCACAACCCTGCTTGGAGTTCCATCTTTGTGACTCTTTGTCACAGGTTGCATATGGCAATGATTTAAACATTTTGACCATTGTGTCAGATGTGACAGTAGAATCTTTTTCTGCTTCTTGTTTTTGTTTAACTTAAATGAACAATTTCTGAAACAAATAATAGATTACAGGTGGCATGTTGAGCTTCAACTCAACAGGTTAGATTTGATTGGCTTTTAGAAGCCTGTGGCTCAAATGCATCACAAAATATAAAAATGTGTGTAGCACAAACTTTAAAAAAAAAAAATCTTGTCTTGGTCATCATCTTCAGTTATCATATGACCCCTTAGGTTGCTCTTACCCCCAGGTTGTGAACCACTGGGTTAAGCAATAATGTTTTTTGATACTGACAAAAGTTGATTATTTTTTGTCATCATTGAAAATGGTCTTCTTGTGATGCTTTGTAGTTTTTTGTGTTTCTTACATATTTTGTAATTTATCATGTTGACACTTTCCTTTTTGGCATATATCAGACCTATGTGTGTTTTCAGGGCAACAGAAAGCTACTTTCACATCTGCAAAAAAGCATTTTCAGACATTATCAGTAGCAGTTGCCTCAAAATGAAACTTTATTTCATTGCAGAGCTGCTGAAATGCATTCTAAGGATGTTTTGCATTTTTGCTACTCCTTGTATTTGCTTCTCTTAATTAAAATAACCGTCCCTTATGTTGTCTAACTTTTTAATTTAATCTTTCATGATCATCACTGTAAAACAGCTTTTGACATCTGGAACTAACAGAAAATGCTTCTATGCTCTTCATGTTCATTTGCAGTCATTGTTAAGATAGAGGGCTGCATGGATCAATCTGTGACTGTTTTAAACACAAATTACAGGTCAGTGTTAACAAAATGTGACATACAATAAGTTGTGATAGTACCCACTCACATATACTAGCAACGGTTGTGATAAAATTCAACATGAAATTAAACTTAAAACATGATTAAATGAAGATGATGATGTTTTTTGAAATGAATTGCAAAAAACAATGGACACCATTCCTTAAATAAATGAATGGACTGTCATCATACCTAAAATGTAAATGCCCTTACAACAGAAAACATGATGTCACTTTGGTTCAAAGTCGTCATTAAAGATGGATAATTTGGATGAAACTAAAGAGCCCATAATGTTATCTTCTTCGGGGCATGAAAAGTAGAGGAAAGTGAAAATTTATTCATGTAACATAGTGAAAAAGGGGTGCCATAGTGGTCAGGGAAAAGTCCCCTCCATCACTTGCAAACAGGACTTTGTCTGCACTGTCAACAGAATGTCCCTCACTACCTTACATGGATCTACAGGGTGTCTCTTTACAATTAAAGAAATTCATTACAAAAGCAATTGATGAGATATGTTAATCATTTTTGTTCTATGTACTCAGTTATCAAAGTTTTTAATCACATTGCATTGCGTATCGAGCAAAGATACGGGACATCAAAAACCTGAAGCAAAAGATCACTGATGCCATTGATGAGGCTATGCTACAGCCATCATGGCAAGAAATCGAGTACTGTCTTGATGTGCTTCGTGCAACTAATGGTGCCCATATAGAGGTGTATTAAATGATTCAATTTCCACAGATTTGTCTATTCATTTGCTTTCGTAATAAATATGTTAAATTGTAAAGAGACTTTATGGACACCCTGTATATTGACTTCATTCAGACTGCCACAATGGTTCAGAACAAAGTAAATCCCTTGTTTTGTGTTTTGCTGAATAATCTATCTATCTATCTATCTTCTTCTGATCTCTATCTAGCTTCAATTTATTTTTCTATGATTACACTCCGTATTACAGCATAATCCTGTATGACTTTAATCTGACTTTCTCACGACTGTTAAAAGGTGTGTGGACACCTGTGTTAAACTTTGATTAAAGCTGAAGGACCCACAGGTGATGAAAATGCAGAGAAACGTCCATGTACCCCTCGCACAGGTGAATAGGATGTATATTCTATGATATACTAGTCATCCATTTCACAAACCTACTTTTCAAGACAGCTGCACCAGTATGTGTTTGGTGTGCGAAGAGGACATTCACCTTTTTACATGGTTGGAGGATCAGAAAAAGAAAGACAGCAACATGGCTGCCTCTACTTTGTAGTATTATTTGCATAACAATCAGATTGTGACAGAGCTCTTGAACACTAAAACTGACATTGAGGAACACTGAATACTGTGAAACAAGGACTACTGAGTTACAATGAACACCGGAAAATATTACTAGTACTATGAAATAATGAGGAACACTGAATACTGTGTAACACCTAATACTGAGTTTAACTTTATACTATATGAAACACCAAGTTACACTGAATATTGTGTAACACCCAATACTGAGTTTCACTTAATACTATATGAAACACCAAGTTACACTCAATATTGAGTTAAAACTTAATACTGTGAAATACTGAGTAACGCTGAATACTGTAAACAAGTACTGAGTAACAATAAGTAATACTGTAGGTTGGAGCAGTTACCAAAGAAATTACTGTAAACTAAAACTGAAATGAACAAAAAAAATCAACATAACTCATGAAAACTTAAAATGGAGGTTTTCGCAAATGAATTCTTCCAATGACCAAAGAAAAAACTTTTATTTTTTCATTATTTGTACAAAGATTCTTTATACAGAAGAATAATATACAGAAGAATACGAATAAAAAGGATAAAATGAGATTTTTACATGGAGTACCTTGAAAATCACAGGCACATTTCGGACAGTTTCAACTACATGGTAGTTATGTTTAAACTGGTTCTTCAACTGCAGGTCTGTCTGTTCTACGTGGTTGCAGCTCTACTCTGGTCACATCTGCTTATGAACATAACTACCCTCCGCATCTGTAGCACGTCTGTCAATGTACCTGTATTTTCAGGATTTTCTCATTCAATTTTTTACATTGTATATTCATAAACAAAAAGAAAAAACAAACAAAAAAAAGACTGATGAATTGCAACTCCTACCAAAACTTAAGCCCAAATGTCATATCCAATTTTTGGCAACTTATCCTCAAAGATGAGAAGCTTGAACCGTCAAAGCTTTATGGATGTATTTGGAGTTTTTCACTAAAACAATTCCTCAGTATGTGACTGTGTGTGTGTGTGTGTGTGCATGCATGTGTTTTTATGTGTGTGTGTGTGTGTGTGTGTGTGTTTGTGTGTGTATGCGTGTGCATGCATGCCCCTGGGCCTTTAATTTCCTAAATGACAATAGAGTGAAGGTGTCTGAAGCACATGATGACATCCAGCGGGATAGGAGGGCTCAGGTGATTTCCATCCAAACGCAGGTACCTGAAGCAACAGAACCCATTAGTTCCTGACACTATTATTTTCTTCCTGTTTACTTCCTGCCAAAGGGTGCTACTGTACCAGTTTGTATTGTTGAGCACTAAGATGTGACATAACGTGACATACCTTAATCTAGGCACCACGCTGTTATCACTCTCAACAGCCTGCAGGCTGTACGGGCAGAGCAGGGTGCCATTGATGCCTGTCGGGAATCACAATCACAAAGTGAAACATCCAGTCCTCAAATGTTATTTCCCTTCAAACAAGCAAGAATAAAAACAATCTGCTAATTGAGTGTGATCATTTCACTCATTTACAACTTAACATTTGTAATTAATTGACTCCAAAGCTCTAAAACTAAGGACAGATATAAAAAAGATATGAGTCAGTTAAGCAAACAAATGAGATAATGCAATAAATTATGTCTCTATGTGTCAAATGTTGTGCCATTTATTTTACTTGTCTATTTTTGACTACAATCTGTAGATAAAAAACAGTGTATCAGCTTATGATAATCATGAATTAATTGTGTTACACTGAAATGCTTGTTTGTGGTAAAAATAATGTTCAACAAACAGCAATTTGATTTTCAAGCACAGCGATTCAATGTTATGGCCACTAGGGGGCAGAAGAACTTCAAAATGCTGACAAACAGCCCTGACATGACCTTGTACTTATTTATATAAAAAACATATGCACACAAATATTTGCTTGAGATAGATTAGGCCACATAAAGAAACTTAGATAATGAGGTTTATGAGAAAGTAGGTCAAGTGACTCATAAAAAACAACTTCAGACATAAAAACATTTTTGTGTAGTGTAGTGAGATACTCAGTTCAGGGAGTCTGTTCTTAATCAGATCTTGGTATATCCCACATAGCGATTGGCTGATTACATGTCTATTGTCAGTGGAGTTCTACTGTCATTGATTTTATTATTTACACCTGTGCTTTCCCTACTGTGATGTTAAAATGTCCTGCACAGAAGTATTGGTAAATGTTGTTTGGTGAAATTCCCAGTATAGCTCCACCCAACATGAACTTAATGCAGATGTCTAAGTAGCCAATAATTGAAAACTCCTGTGTATGCTAAAATACAGGAATTATAGCTTTCAAACTAGTGTACATAGTCTACTGTGACTGCTCTTGTGCCCGTCCTCACCCTGGATCTGTTTAGTCTTAAAAGTGTATATCCAATCAAGTTGAAAATGTTATTTATCTGGTTGTTTTATTGACCAGATCACTGTCTTAAGGTGGGGTAGTTCTAATTTGCTTTGTTTTGACCCTTTCTGTGGTTATGTCTTGTAAACATTTTGTGTTTCAATCCTGTGTCATGTAGAATATCATGATGTTCTTTGGGGGTGGGGGTGGGGGGTGGGTTAGTATGTGTCTTCTGTGATTAAGAACAGTCAAAGTCAAAGTGAATGCACAATGACATATGTTAAAAAATAAGTAAAAATATTTGAAAAAAACAAGAAAACTTGTGTATACATTCAGGGCCTTTACAAAAAAGTCCATATGAAAAGTCTTACTCTCGATGCTGTTGTGGTTGAGGTGCAGGTGCTCCAGGTGTCCATTGAAGCGAGGAACAGAGGCAAGCTGATTGTGGGAGAGTTGCAGGTCCAGCAGGGTGGTTATGTTGAACACATTTTTGGGAACTCCTTTATCACTCAGCTGGTTGTAGTTCAGCCTCACGAACGCCAGGTGAGAGAAGCCTTGGAAGTAGTCTCTGAAAAGAATGATATACAGAAAGGACAGCTGTGAAATTTCACATCCAGCCAACATCTAATAATGCATGCTGACGCATGTACACTGTGTACTTGCCTTGGGATGTCATCAATACGGTTCCTGTCCAGGAAAAGCTGTATGAGGCCACTTGGTATCCCAGCAGGCATCTTTTTCAGAACATTGTGAGCCAGATTGAGCTGCATCAGGCCGTTCAAGTCCTTAAATATGTTCTTTCCCAGGTCGTTGTCACTCAGCTGAGAGGGAAGACACCAGGAACATATTCATGTTTAGTTCAGAAATGAAATGCTTAAAATATGTTTGATGCTGTTCATAACAGAGTGTAGTAAGATGCTACATCTAAGTAGAGAGGTTCACCTGGTTGTGGTACAGGTCAAGCAGAGTCAGATTCCCCATCTTGCTGAAGGCACCAGCAGGGATCTTTGAAATGCGATTCCTACTGAGGCGAAGCTGTTCCAGGCTTGCTGGAAGGCCTGAAGGAACCTCTTTCAGATGGTTATGCTGTGCATAGAGGTACAACAGACTAGGGACCTTCTGAAACACCTGCACAAGAGAAAGATACAGAAAACCAATGGTTTAGATGGTTTCATGGGATTTTTAATTAATAAATAAAAATGGAGGAAACTCTCTGACCTCTTTGTCTATTCGATGGAGGCGGTTGTTTGCCAGGTTGATCCAGCGGACGTCACTGGCGTTGACAAACGATTCTGCTGTCACCTCCGAGATATAGTTGTTCTGCAGGTACAAGTAATGGGTTCTGGGTGGGATGATAGGGATCACACGGATGTTCCGGTTCTCACAGTTTAGAGAGTTTGGATAGCTTGGGGAGCATGAACACTCTCTGGGACAGTCGGGAAAGATAGAAGGTGGGCCCAGGATAGGCGGGGGGAAGTCTGTGGGCTCCTGGGGCTCTGGCACTGCTGGTACAGCAGGCTTGGGGGCAGGCTTCCTGGGGGTGGTTGGACGTCTGGTGGGTTTCTTTGGCCGAGGTCTCTGGGTGAACACTGCCCCCATCAGGAGAAACAGAGCCAATGCAGAGAAGAGTACCACGCCGGCCTTCATGGTCCTAAAATAGAGCATAAATCAGATTTTTACTTTCTACAGCATCACATAGGACTCAACCCACAAGGACAACATTAGGATTCGACCCAACCCAAGAAACAAGAAATCTAAAGGGATTTTTGATTCAGATTTTAATTTTAAAGCTCATGTGCAGGATTTTACAAAACAGCATTTTATCATTTAAAGTGAGGCCAGAGACACTAGACTTGTTAACAACAAGCAGGCTGGACTACCATAATGCTTTCCTTTCTGGTCTGCTGAAAAATTCTAAATTCTGCCAGCTGCACAAGTGCTGACAAAGACCAAAAGGAGAGCACACACTGAAAGTCTTTACACTGGTCACCTGTTAGTTTTAGCATTGTTTTTAAATTAACTAGATTTGCAAATTCTTTCCATGCACTAGTGCACAGTCTTGCAACATACGACCTCTCAGAAATGCTTTTGGTTTATGCACACCAGATCCTCAGCTTCTTCTTTTTTAGCTGGTCCACAAAGCACAACAAAAACTTTTGGTGATGCTACTTTTAGCTGTTTACATTCTGAGTTGCAGGAACAGACTTCGGAGGATCGAAAATATAGATATTTTTTAACATAAACTAAAAACCTCTCTATTCAGTCTGGCTTTTATGTATCATTTTATAATTTTATGGGTTTACTATTCATACTTATTTTATTCTGTTTTACAATTTATTTATTTCTGTAGTATATTTAGATAATTTATTGTTATTATATTCATTGTATAATATTTTATTTTTGTATCTTTATCCTTTGTTATTATCTTTACTCCTCATCTTTTATTGTTGTCTTCTTCAGTTAACTTTTTTATTTTTGGTTAATTATTTCAGTGTGCATTACTCTAAATCCATTTTTCATCAGCTTTGTCATCAGCTTGTAAAGTACATTAAAGGGCCTTTTATATTTTTGAAAGGTTATATAAAAAGGTTTGATTGATTGATTGATTGATTGATTGATTGATTGATTGATTGATTGATTGATTGATTGATTGATTGATTGATTGATTGATTGACTGATTGATTGATTGAGAGAAAGAAGCTGCCCCTCAACACATCACCTGTCATTTTGGTTCTGTTGGTTAGCCAGTATGGTCAGCTGATCTTTCCCATAAAGATAATTGATGTAATAGATTTAATAACTGGAATGCATTTGGACCTCTTTGTGTTTGTCTCTCTCTCCCTTCTTGGCAAGTGCTGACGCTCAAGTGTGCACAAGCTCTGCTTCAGTTATTATCAGATATTCAGAAGCTCAGTTCAGAACAAGACGGTTATCTCTGAGAATTCGCAAACCTCAGCAACCAACTGTTTGTGTTTGCCTTTTGATCTTCGATTTGTTCAACCTGTGTTGCTCCAGATGGTCTCACTGAGATAGAGACAGGTGAATGAAACAGACAGACAGGTTTGTTTTGGATGTTGATCATGAAACAAACACGTCCAACAAGCTTTCACTTTACTGCTCTTTGATTTTCAACATCACTTTTATAATCAAATATTGCAGTCTGCTGCTGCTGTTACATAAGTGGAAATGTTGCTACTCATGACTTCACTGTCCCATAGGGCTGAAAAGAATGAGAACATTAAGAGAGAAGTCTGTGTCTGTATAAGATTTCCAGTATCCCTAAGAGGTTCCATTACTGCGAATAAGTAATAAAAAATGTCAACTACTGCTGTAAACCAATTGATAAATTCAGTAGGAATGAGACATGTGATAATGTCAAAGTGACGTAAATTGATTTGTTATCCCAGTTTAAACTAATGGAAGGTAGACATTTGCAGTATCATGTAGTCCACAAGTTTGAGAAAGGCAAAGTGATTTGTTTAGAGTGATTAAATTCAAAAGGGGCACATTCTGATACAGGAAATTAGTACTTATGAGAGAGAGAGGAGAGGTATAAAGGCTCCATTGTCTGCACAGGGCCAGAGGGAGAGTTGAGGAGGGGAAGACTGGAGGTCTGGAAGGTTAAGGCTCTTTTACCCAGGAGAGACACAATGGGAACTGGACTAAATCAAATTAGACTCTGATGAAATCAATTTGTATCTGAAGTGTTGTTTAAACATATTGTAAGCACTGGTACATTACAACCCATGTTTATATAGTGTTAACATGTTAAGAGTTAACATGTACTTTAGTGGTATTTAACCTTTTATCATGAGTGAGTTCGTGCTATTAACATGAAACTCTTTTCAGAGTAATGTGAAAGTAGGGGTTTGGTTGCATTACAGTATTTTTGCATATTGATGGTATACAAATCTATCCACGACATACCCAAGAGAGCAAATTGAAAGAGATTTGAGGCGTGTAATTGATCTATGTTTAAACTTGTGCAGCCTAAAAAGTTCTTGTGTTTGTCCATGTGTGTCCAATGTAATGACCTCGAAGCCCTCAGAGAGGCAGACGTATACAAATGCATACACCAAAGCTACAAATACAGATGTTTTTCACCATTGCAAACATTTACACTGCTTTGAAGATTCATTTACTTTTTAGATTGGAGGGAAACATATGATGATTGTATCTCAAAATCCTTGAATGGTGATGTGCACTGTGCATTATGTCTCATCAGCATAAGCCTGCTGTAAATAATCACCACCAAAATACATCATATTTCAGCACAAACACACTATTATTTTTACTATGCTTTGGTCATTAAATCCACCTATTTGATAAACATCACATATGAATCACGAGGCAGGAATGAATCTTCCAGCCAGAATGTGTCCTGCCTGGAAAAATAAATCGGAACTTTTCTCTGACGGTGTTCCCTGGCACTGCCCATCCTTTTCCCTGTCAGCCATCCAGAGCCTCCTGGCCCCTTGTTCAAAACCAGAACCAGCTCTCCCTCCTTCCTTGCTGCTGTCATGAGCAGCTGTTGGTGAATAATTATTGACTGACCCACAGTCAGAAATGGCTTATTCAATAGTTTATTTGTAACTTTGCCAAGAAAGTCAACATGAGAACCACACTCCCAGCAGTGTGTCACAGATAACTCTATGATCATTTTATCATTGGCTTGAATTCATGTTACTGCATCACAAACATTTCAGGTTTGACTAGCTGAGAGATGGATTCCTGATATGAGCAGAGAAACTTTGACTAGTCATAACTAATGACTTTCAATGATTAATTTATTATCAATCATTATCAGTCACAGTGTAATTGTGGTCATTTTGAATATGACAAGTAAAACAAGTGTAGGTGTCTTTAAACTTAAGTACTTGCTGAGCAGCACTAGGTGCAAGTCCTCTATGGGATTCAAAGGCGTTATTAGCATCTTTGTTCAATCCAGACTGCACAACAGAGCTCAGACATATGACTCAGATGTCTGAAAATATTTGTGACTGATTCTACTCAATTACAAAAGTTTCAGTTCTACATTAGATCAACAGTTACAGAAGTATCTGCCCCCTTCCTGAAACCCTCCTCACCAGTCTGCACTGATGTTACATTATTGCCAGAACATTTTCTCATGTGGGTGTGGCTGTTCTGCAGTAACTGTGCAAAAGTTGACTTTACATCCGTGTTAACTCCATCTGGATGTGGAGTGATGGAGTCAGAAGGAATGCAGACAAAAAAACACTAATAAAATAAAATAAAATGATTATAACCTAAAGTGAGACAAACAAAACTGTACACCATCAGGATCCTGCACATCAGTCACATCTGTCAGTCAGTCTCACTGTCATCACTGCTTCTTTGTCCTCATCATCATCCAACTCAACAAAAATCAATCACTGCACACTGCAAAGAGGGTTTTTAAAAAAAGCTAACCCTGTTATAATACAATGATTCACCACAGTCTGTTTTTAAAGGTTGTGGTGAATCAGATGCTGTGGTGCATACCTAAGATTTTTTTTCACAGTTTCATAATATCATTTTCAGTTTTCTTTTTTTTCTTCTTTTTTTCAGTCTTTGGTTAACACCCATCCAATAATATGATCCTTGATTTAATGGGTTGGCTAGAAATTCACTGCAAGGTAAGTAAAATTTATGATGACAAAAATTCCTAATTGTTCACTATCCTGAAAACTGTGATGGTCCATTTGATGAGCTGCAAAAAGAAAAAGCCAAAGTGAGTCACAACACAAAAGCTTCACTCTCCTCAAACTTTTGTGCAGCAGCAGCCCTCTTCACTCTCCTGGTGAAAAAGGCTGAAGTCAAGGTGAGTGTGCAGCAGCAGAGAAAATAGAGGAGTCAAAGTACAGGATAGCTCCCTGGAGGACAGAGTACCACTTTGTGTGTCGCAACGTTTCTATAGAAACACAACAGCATGGCTCTGCTGTACCTGTGCCAGGATTCCCTCTTAGTCAATTAAAACAAACATACAGAACGAATTCTGCTCTCCATTTCAAACACAAACGCACTTTTGCCTTCTTTCTTATTTAGATGATCATGTCCCATCTAAAACAGTCCCCCTAGAAACAACAAATAAAATTTCTTACCTGCTTCTGGTACCTGCCCTCTTTTGTCAAGTCACAAGTTTTGTGTCTTTTCTTTTCTCTGCCTTTCTAATTCTTTTCCTACCCCTCCCTCTCTCTATCTTCCTCTGTTTCTCTCCGTCCCTAACCCTCAACTCTCCTCCCTCTTTCTCTCTCTCTCCCCTGGTGGACAAGCATGCTTGTTGGGGTTGTTCCCTGGCTTTTTTCCCCTCTCAAGGTCACAGTGGTTCTTTATTCCCCCCTTCTGCTTGGCACACGGCCAGTAAGATTTAATCTTAATTCCTTTTGGAAGACCGCTGACTCTTTCATGTGTCTGAACTGTGTCACGGTTTGTTATCATTTTGTTCTGTGGCAGCATAGCATAAGAGTGAAATAAATAAAAAGAAACAAGATTAGCTTGTGTTTCTATATCAGAAGTGTGTGAAAAATACTGTGAACACTAGATCTCTGTTAAGGAAAGCACAGCTGTAATTGCATCTCTCCTCTGTCTCCCACCCACCCCGCTATTGTTTAGATGGCTACACACAGATCCTGCCATGTGCTTTTCATTAGCAGCATCTCTCCACTGGCTCCATGGCATCTTTCTGTGTCAGTTAGATCTCCAGGAGGATTTTTTCTCTCCAGCATCAGTAAACTCAAACAGTCTGATTACCGAGCTCTAGCTGAGGCATTGGGTGCTTTGGTACGTCTTCCAGGAAGTGTGTGTGTGTGTGTGTGTGTGTGTGTGTGTGTGTGTGTGTGTGTGTCCTTATATGTCACTGGGGGTTAGGAGGTGGACATGTGTTCACTGCCCTGCATTCCTGCAGAGTGAGCAGCAGCCTAAGAATAATGAGGAGAACATATGTGGGGAACAGTTTCAAACACATGTGTACATACACATGTGTGCCTCACTTTTCCCTCGTTTTCTTTCTTTTCACCATTTCTCCCGTTTGCACCTATGCCTCCTCTTCACTCAGTCATCAGGTTTTGGGATACTGAGCTCAGCTGGGCCAAACTTCCGGGACAGACAGGGAGGAAAGGGAGGAAAGGGAGGAAAGGGAGGAAACGTCAACAAACAGGACAAAGGGAGAGAAAAGCTGAGAGAGAGAGAGAGAGAGAGAGAGAGAGAGAGAGAGAGAGAGAGAGAGGTGGATACATGTAACAAATACGTCACTCTTTTGGGTAGTAGCTTTTTCTTTTTCATCTTCTCTGCCGCTATTTAAGAGATGCTGTGGAAATGATATTAAATGACTCAGCTCCTCTGATCAACGACAGCAACCGCATCTGAAAATGTTTTTTTTATTTATTTTGTGCCGTTAGCAGGGATGACATCATTGGAAACAGTCGCTCATTAACAGTGATGTGTCATGATCTGGTTTAATATTTTTTATGTATTACGCCTACAACATAACATAATGAGAAATGAATTAGGAACCTCACTCAGAACGCAGGCAAAGTTTAAATTAAATAAACTGAAGATTAAAGCAAAGTTAATTCTTTGAATGAGGTGGTCAACCTCAAATTGTTAGCATCGTGCTGCTGTTTGGCACTCTGCTGACACTAAATGTGAAAAGCCTGGACTGTGGCTGCAGTGCTGTCTCCAAAGAGATGACTGACCAATAAATGAGGCCAATAACAGCATTTATTGCGGGCAAAACACAGCAAATCAAGAACCCAATCAACCTCATGGACAAGGCAATGCGTGCCTGCATGGGTCATATTATTGGTTCCGAAACACAGACAATTACCAGTTTCATTCTTTTAAAAAGTATTATTAGAACTTAATATGACCTATTAATAGTGGAGTAAATTACTAATATTAAGTCCTACTAATACTTAATTGTAATTATTGGTGTTTCAATATGACCCATGCAGTCACACATTACCTTGTCCAGGAGGTTTATAGGGTTCTTGATTTGCTGTGTTTTGCCCGCAATAAATACTGTTATTGGCATCATTTATTAGTCAGCCACGTCTTAAGAGACAGCACTGCAGCCACAGTCCAAGCTTTTCACATTTAGTGTCAGCAGTGTGCCAAACAGCAGCACAATGCTAACAATTTGAGGTTGACCACCTCATTCAAAGAATTACCCTGGCTCTAATCTCCAGTTTGTTCAATTTAAAAGTTTCATATGTTCAGATTTAATTTCTAAATTATTTTCTCATGACGTACATTGTAATGCCAATAAACAACATTTAATGCAGGCAAAACACACCAAATCAAGAAGCCAATCAACCTCATGGACAGAATTATGGGTGTCTAAGGTAACTTTATTTGTACGAAGGTAGATTCAGTTCATTTTGGCTTCATCCACACAAAACAAACAAATAGGTCACACACAACATAATAACAGTAAAAAGGTAAAGTGCCATCAGTGCCTCCTTTCAAAGTACTGGATAATATTAGTGTGTGAAACCCAAAAATGGCTGTTTTGATTCTTTTAATAAAGTATTAGTTGACTTAATATTAGTAATTTACTCCACCATCCTGCCTAGCAGAACAAACTGCCTTAACTGTAATCTTTGTGGCAAACGGCTATCATGTCACATACAGTAGAGCAGAGATGCAGCTTATCGACATGTTTTTCAATGTTTCTGGACAATAATGGAGGTCTACGGCACAGAGGAATATGTTATATCAGCTTTGGATAAACACAGAATACTTGTATAAAGGACTGATTCATTGTTTGTTTGGCTGTGTTATGGTTCTGTCTCAGTCTGTCCCTCCATTAGTCCACCAGCTGCCCACAGGCTTTTCTTTAGGACTGGGCTGAGTGGGAAGAAGGACAGATAAGGGAGGCTGCAGATTATATTTAAGGACTACTTGAGAAATGGTTGCTTTCTACGTTGACTGTTTGCTTGAACTACTGTAAGTGCTAAAATGAACTGAAACACTATGTTATTCAAAGGTGCAGTTATCCTTTAGTTCCATTTATGTTTTTTCATGCAGCCTAAATATGTAAACCTCTCTGCTTAACAGACTGAGTCATTCATGTTGAAGTATATTTTGCTGTGTGTGCTCGTTTTGATTTGTGCACTTATTTTAGTTGTGTTCATGTGCGGTCTGGGACAGTTTGTACATGGTTATATTATGTTTTGGACTTTTGGTTTTCTGTTTGTTCTGTTTACCTTCTATGTTCCTGTGCTCCACACCTGCCCTGCATCAAGCCTCATTAGGCCCCAGTTCAGTTTTATTGGATCTTCTTTTCTGTTTCTTCAGTATTCTTCTGTATTCTGTTTTGTGCTCATCAGCTAGCTTATTTGATGAAGACATTATTCTTCAGCCTTGCTCTGCCTGCAGTCTCCTGCATGTGGGTCCACCTACCCTGCTCCACATGAGATTTGTTGACAAAATAAATAAATAAATATATATATATATACATATATATATATGGAAAGTCACAAGCTTTATCCTTATTTACTTTTTCTTTTTCTAAAGCACTAACATTATTAAGAAAATTGCTATATGAATAAAGTTTATTATTATTACCTTGATCCTTTAAAAGTCACAACCAATGGATAGCAAGTAAAATACTATTCAGTGTATGGATGAATAGTGGAACGGGTCAGTGGGATCCTAAGAGCCAGAGCTACAGTATATGTACAGTGTTAGGTGAAAGGAGACAGGAGAAAAAGCCTAAACATGTAGTTCATGTTTCATAGAAAACACACCATTTCTGTCAAATGAAAAGGTCTAGTACAATATATGGTGTGGTGAGCCTCCTGTTTCATGCCCACCATCTCATATTATATTCATGTTTCTGTCCATTTAGACATGAATACACCATGTCAGTTGTCATCCCAAGAATAAATGTGTTATTAATTGTGCTTTTGCTTTTTTATTCAAGCTTACGTAGCTACAGTAACATTTGAAGATAACTGTGTGGTTTGGTTTCACATGGGAAAACAGAGTCACATGGCATGTGGAATGTAACTGTTAGTCCGGCAGCGCTTGGATACACACAAAGTTTGAACAGGGGTGGGTTGAGTGTTAGAGCTCTGACTTTCTGAGGCTGAATTGATCCTGTTGATTCCAGAAGAGTGATATTTATAGGGGCCTGAACCTGTTTTACTGCAGGAAATCTTTAAGCAGAAGTCTACCTACCTACTACAGTAGCTTTTTTCAAACAGATGGAGAAAGCGAGGCAGGCTCAGGCTCTGGTCCAAAATTACTCGCTGTGTATAATAACCTGAGAGTTTTCCAAGAACGGCCTGTTCTGTGATTTGGGTGATTGTGCTGTTTGGTTTAAAGGAGACGTGCTTGAGCTTCAGCCATAAATGTTTTTTGAGGAAATATGGCCAGAGGAATGCTAATTTTGCAATTTTTAAATCTGTTATATTGTAATCTGCAGCAACATGATCGATGATACAACATCCTGTAAGCACTGTGTATACATTCCCGTACATGTAAGTTCTGCAGGCTGCACCCACTAGGCCAAGCCAAACTCTCTGGCTTTGGGCGCCCACCATGGAAAATGTTAGCAGGCTTTTGGCATAGTTTACAGTATTGTCATTGTGTTTGCCCTTGAGAAATGTCATACAATTCAAATATATTTTCTTACAAATAACTTTATCAGTACACAAACAAAATTATTATTATTACATTAGTCATGAACAAACTTTGTTTTCAATTAAAGCTATGCAGGAATATGACAATCATTTTGTGAATGTTTAGATGAAAAGAGAAAACAAACTCGAACTTGATTTATTTAACACAGATGAAGCATTTAGAGTTTGTGCTCAGGTTTCAAGCTTTTGCTGTTAGCTACACCATCCACAACCTGTCTAAGTATAAGACAGCGATTATGCCACCACAGTAGCCGTTGATTCAGTGAGACTGTTCGTTGGACTGTCCTTTGTTTATCTATGAAGACAAAGGGAAAATATTTCTGTGATGATAAAACTGGTCAAATTAGTTTCTGTCAATCAAATAAATACCACTGAGTTATAAAACATCACTTCTAATACATTTAAAGGATCAATATGATTTAGTTGCATCTAGTCATGAGGTTGCAAATTGCAACAAACTGAATACGCTTCCCCTACTCCTCACCTTCCAAGTGCATTATTTTATTTTTCTTCCAACCACATTGTGCAAAGACACACCATATTCTGCCTCTGATTGGCTAGTACTCATTGACTTTGTTTAATAGTAAGAAGTGAGATGGTTAGGGTAAAAATATCAGGGGCAGCCCAATCAGAAGCAGGGTAGGGATGGGGGGTCTTCCAAACATGTAGGAGAGCCTATGGTAAACACAAAGCTCAAAAAACGCCCTCTCAGGAGCCAGTGTTTGGTTTGTTCATTCTGGGTTACTGTAGACACATGGCAGTGCAACATGGCGGCCTACATGGGAGAGGATCTGTTCCCTATCCTGTCCTATCCTAAGGGGCTCATTCTATGGCAAATAAAAGAAAACAACAATTCTTATTTTCATGTTATTATAAAATAATTAAAACATACTTATGATTAATATATTTAATTTATACACACTGCACCTTTAAATTGTATCTTTTCTGCAGAGTCATCACAGCAACAAAAGATTACAACACAAACAGAACACCATCAGTGACTGTGGATCCCAAAGGCAGCTTAGTAGCATTACATCATCCATGAAATCATAGCACCCGTGCTACTGAGCAGAGAAGTGTTTTCTCAACAAAGAAAGCTAGAAAGTCTGTAGAAAGAAGCCACCTTGACATGTAGGTATCTTCAAATCAAAGCAGATCCATAATGCCTTAAATCAAACAATATCCAGCTCAGACAGGCTTAAGCTCACACACTGTTTACATACAATCTGTGTTTCTTCTAAAGTTTTCTCATACATTACTCAGTCATTATGTCTTAAACGGTAACATTCTTCCAAGATGACAAAAGCTACAAAAGCTTTTCTCTTTGTGTAAAATAGGAGGGTGTGGCCAGGTTTTATCCACAGCTGACTGCAATCATATATCAACGGTTGATAGAAAAAACCCTGTGTTTGCATTGTGTGTGAAATGTTGGTCTGATTCCACGGATGGGAATCTATGGGTCTTTCATGGCTTTTAAGTAAAAATGGGAGACTTGTGACAACTACAAAACATGGTTAAGGCATCTTGTTCAGTATTTTTCTTACTGCGTCCTCACCACATTATTCTGATTATTATATCTGAATCTAATTAGTGATTGTGATTAATAACAGCTGTTTTTGCTGGGAAATTCTCTGTGAACAAGAAATTGACAACGCTCACAGTTGTACAGTATGCAGTGCTTAACTTTAAATCATGATGCAGTCTTCTGTCATCACACATAAGTAGGGGTAACAGCTTGTTTTGATTAAATGATATATTAGGTAAATATCTAAGTATCTACATCACTTCTGTGGTTGGAGTGAATTAAATAAAAATACCTGGACTCAGGTTTTCTTTGATCTGCAGAAAAAGCATTAAAGTACTGCATATTTTTTATATACGTTATATATAATAGTTTTATATCGCTTTAGTTTTACAGTGCACACTGACTTGGAGAAAGGACTGACAGATATTTAAACAGAAGATAAAGATAAAAAAGATATACATAAGAAGAAAGCATACCCCACTGATGCAAACGATGCCCAAATGCTTGTCATAGTATGATGTGTGGTAGTTGTGTAGTATAACAGTGTGTGTGTGTGTGTGTGTGTGTGTGTGTGTGTGTGCGTGTGTCCATAGTGTGTTGGGTATCCCACATGTGTTTTCCATATGAGGCTCTTCGGCATTATTCAATATGGAATGTCTGATACGAATTCCATAAGTAGTCGGACCCTCCTCTCACACGCAATGTCGTTCACACATACTGCTTTCAGTCTGGACCCTCAACTCAACATCTCTCATCATAAATTGCTGTGATGCAGACACCCACACCACCCCACACCTCCATTAATGTTTAGTCAGCAACTTAATCATGTGGGTAAAACACATAGTGTTACAACTACTCACTCTACTCTGAGTTTAACTGCATTATCAGCTGCCTTGAGACATGCTCAAATGGTGCAGGAGTGGTGCAGTAGCTGTGGGAAAACATCGGCTAAATCTCTCCAATGTGAGATATCACACTTATTGTAGGAAAATAGATGTAAAGAGTGAGGGCTACATCTGGTATTTGTACCAGAAATGTGTTAAATTCAAATTTTCTTGACTAAAACTACAAGTTTCATGAACAGATGATTGAGATTACATATGATTACGTGTTCTCCGACGTATTTCTGAGGGTTATTCAAGATTCAAGATTACTTTAATTTTCCCAGGGAAATTTGTCTTGTACATAAAGGCTGCCACATAAAAAATACATACAATTATAGTGCAGTAATGGACATGAAGCGTTCAAATATGTGCAAACACAACCTCTCATTTCACGCCCTTCTCATGTCCGGAGTTTATGAGTTTCACTGATGGAGGGATGTATGCGTTTTTGTGCTTATTCAGGCATCTTTTCCTGTTTCCAGTTCGTATTCGGAATACAGGACATGGGAGGGGTCAGCAATAATTTTCCCAGCCTGTTTAATTATAGTCTTCTCAAAGAGCATTAGGAGGGAGTGATGCTCTCTCACCACCATCACTTTCATTGCTGTGTGGAACTGTCTGTTTATTTGTGATTTTGACTGATATGTTACCAAACAAAGCTGAGATTCCATGATGTAATATGCACTCATCACTGCATGATAAAAAACATTTGTTACCCTCTGTTCAACCCCAAACACCTTCACTCGGTACAAAACGTAAAGTCGCTGTTGGATCCTAGTACATAAGCAATTCAAATGGGCATTGCTTTAAGCTTGTAGTCATCTCTATTTCTGAAATTGTGTTCAAAATTTATAATAAGTCAAGAAACATGAGTGGCACTTTTTTTGCAATGAAGAGTTTTTACTGCACTTCTTTTGCAATGAAGAGTTTTTACTGCACTTATTTTGCAATGAAGAGTTTTTACTGCACTGCATCTTGATGACTCTGTAAAACAGGAGAATCTCCCTTCAGACTTACCGTCTAATGGAATATAAGACAGAAGACTCAGCATCTGTGTGTGTGTGTGTCTAATGAGAGGGCTGGAGGTCTCAGTCTTACTTGTAAACCGGCCTGTAAATGAAACTAACAGCTTCCGCAGTCATCTTGCCAAAACCACAAGTACCATACAAATCTGCGATGGATTTAAAGATGATTTCTCCACCCAGCAACAGATTCTCCAGACAGCTCAGAGGTCTAAACCTCTCTATAGCTTATTCCCATGTTAGAGTCAGCTGGACCATCAGTAACCTAAAATCCCAAAATCTATCCATAGTGCCAATAATTTGAATTACTGAGACAGGACTGCCAACATTCAGCAAGCAGATGGCTAATTTATTGTCACAAAGGAACAGTATTCAAGCTCCAACAATATTTTTCTGTTGAGAAGGCATGTTAAATGTCAGGAAAACCATCTGCTAAGGCAATTACCTTACCTACATCTTTGATGACACCCACCTTCCTTTGAGTTAAAGCCAACATTTCAGTTGGAATTAACTTATGTACAATTTATGTTAAGTTTGGTCATATGTGGCCCCATAACTAATACCAGGCCTAATCTTTGCAACATTAAAATAATTAAGTAATTCTAACAAAGTTCAGTGCTAGTCACTTAAATCTGTATTTAACTCCTGAAAGAACTATCTGGCTCTTTGGCTGATAAATGCTCCTGAGCTGAACCATAACTGTTAAGTTGTTCAGTTGGTTGAAAGACGCTCTGAAACTGAATGAAACTGTAGAATCAGTCAATCAATCAGAATGATAACACCTTTCACATTATCGCTACACTAATGATTGTTGCAGCTTTAAGAAAACTGACAAAGTAATTTAGTCTCTCCTACCCTGGTTCTGAATCACTACCCACATCATCATTTTTATTTAGCAATTCAAATTCATTTTCAAAGATATCTATACAAAATAGTTGTTGGAATTTGGATCACTTCTTGTCTAACCTGCCGTAGAGAGTGTCTGTGTCTGTAGACAGAGGGATGTTATATGTGAGGGTCCTGAGTACTGCAGCTCTATGTTCCTGTTATCACACCACAGGGAGCTTCATAGAAGATTGTTTTGACTGGTGGTTTCCAAGGCAGAGTTCAGTTCAGAGGGAGGAACAGCCAGAGCTTTAATGACTCCACCAGTCAGAGAATTATTCTGTTTTTAAGTGGCTACAGAGATTATCCCCGTAACTATGACTCTTTATGAGGTATAATTTCTAAACTAACATGATTACTGTAATTTTTCGTCATCATTATCACTCAGGGATTGAAAACAGAAAAGCAAGACTTTGTTTTAGCAAACAATACCACTTGGAGCTGCAATTTAAGCACTATTATTTATTTTTCCATGTCTATTTAGCATTTTTAGCCTCATCATTTACATCTTCCTAGCTAAGAAAATCAGTGAGTCTGGAAGTAGTGATGGAAAAATTGACATTAGCTATCTGTTATTAATGACAAGCACCACCTCAGTGTCTTCACATTTATGTTTTAAAGCACCTTAAGTCAAAGGTTTATTTCACTGTGATGTGCCAGGAAGCATCATATGTTCAAATGTGCCATCTGGTTCTATGGTACCTCCTGCAGCATAAAACCTACATCTGTGTCTTCTCAATTGATTGGGAGACACTGCTGTGTGTTCATTAAAAACAGACTATATGCTGCATTTGAATTGTGTTTCCCCTCATTGCTAATAAATCTGTATTATATCACCGTACTTCATGGCTCTGAAAATGAGGAATGCAGGAGAGGTGCTGGTTTAAGTGCGCAACAGCTGATTCACAGAGTGCAGTATAACAGATGAAAATAGAGAAAATGCTAATTTGTGGTGAAGTGTTGAGTCATTTCCACGTGTATGAAAGATAGTGTTTAGATAGTGATATCAAGACAGGTAGGGTAGCTGAAGATGAGTATCAGCTTAAATACATCCGTCTTTAAAGGTCATGATTTAAGAAATAGTTAAACATTTAAAGACATATACTTATTTGCTTTCTTGCTCAGAGTTAGATAAGAAAATCATTACGAGCTTACATTTGTCTCTTAAATATGAAACTGGAGCCAGGAGACTATTAGTTTAGTTCAGCATAAAGACTGCAATGAACTAGCCAAAAAGCTAAATAAAATCACCTCTAAAGCTTCCTTATTAACACATATATCTTGTGTGGTTGATCTGTGTAAAAATTGCAGTGTAGAAAGGACAAGTTGTGGTTTCATGGACACTTATGTGTTGGGCTATTTGACAGCTGGACAGGGCCTGGCTAGCTGTTTCCCCCTGTTCCCAGTCTTTGTGCTAAGCTAAGCTAAACACTTCACATTTAACAGATGAATCTGAAAATAAAATCGATCCTGTCATTTTGCTTTTGGCAAGAAAGCAATCTAGGTTATTATAGCAGATGCACTGCTTGTTTTGTGCTTATACGCTTCTCAGTAGCAACATAGAGCCAAAGACATTTTTTCCTTCAGATAGTCTCCTTTCCATCGTGACTTAATACATACTCGGTAGACAGCAGACCGGTCATCACTGGAACAAGCGCTCACACAGACATTTATGGTTAATACTTGTTCCTCAAAGGAACTCTGTGTTAGTGAAGTTGGTCCAGACAGCCTGATCCAACCGTTACACACACAGTGCATTTATAAGACATGGTGTCACCTGGAAAATATGGCTGTGCTTTAGTCATAGTACATGGAAGACAGAAACACAAACAATGAGTAGTTAAGTAGCTGAGTGTTTGTATCAGTATTGTGTATTGTGCCTTTACCTACAGAAAAAGTCTTTACAGTTGAAAATGCATCATTTTACACTTACAAACAGATTTATAAATTTACTACATTTAGTGATTTCATCAAATGGCCAGTTTGATATGTAAACAAAATTATCAGTTCATGAAAAGGGATATTCTATAAGGTATACATTTGTGATGTTAAAGAAACCCATCATATTTTGGAGTTTTTTTCACACTTTACACTTTTACTGAAAACCATAAGACAGATAATATTATCTGGACTTACTTTGCATGCACTGCTGAAAAACATAGTCACATTTCCCTCAAATTAAATCTATCGTTACTTTGCATAGTGTAATTATGAGGAAACCGTCTCAGAGTTTTATGATCGGAAAATGGTATCATTATTATTAGGACATATTGTCATTATGAGAAAAGCAACCCAATGTTATGAGTATAGTCTTTACCATATGAGTAAGCAGGACCACAATGACTCTACCTACTTACTCCCTTGATTTGTGGCTTTGAGGTGAAATGTAGACGTATTATTATTCATATTTGTAGTCAACATTGGTGAGCAGACTCTTGTCCACCTGAGGTTGCTCCAGCAGGTATAAGTACATCTTACAGGCAATTGTTAGTATCTGTATGTTCTCCACCCTGTTCTATTCTCATCAGTTACTTGGATGCTTCCTCTAACTGAATAAACTGTGAAATGACATCATGATACAACACAGGCTTGAGAAAGGGATACACAAATGGAAGTCAAACAGTGCAGTACTGAGATCTCCACTAACACTGCTGCTACAGGTTCGTTTGCCTACAGTAGTTTGCTTCTTGTTATCTATATTTAACATGCTTTTCTTTTTATGCTGTACATATCACATACTCAGTTGTTTATACAGTACTGTACATATGTGGATTCAGTCTTCTGTACATATATGTGTACCTATATGTAGCTGTTACATTTATGTTATAGTACTACCCTACTGGTTTATTTTCCATTCTGTAAACTACATTTTTAGCTAGTGGGATGACTCTACAGGACATTGGTCTGTCAAGCGGTCCACCATTTTGGTTCAAACTGAAATATCCCAACATCTATTTGGTGGATTGCCATGAAACACAGACATTTATTATAACCAGATGATAAATCCTGACTTTGCTGATCAACTGACTTTTCCTCTAGCCCCACCAAGAGATTGACCTTTTTTGGTTTTGAGTGAAATGTCTCAACTATCACATGGATTTCTTTGGTACACAGTATGTTCATATTGCCAAAGATGAACTGTAGGCTACTAATAACTTTGGTGATTCCTGAGCTTTCAATCAGCAGGTCTACATTGACATTTATGCAATACTGACTGAGTTCTTCCAAAGCTAATGACAATATCATCAGTTTGAGCTGTACTTTGTGTTTAGTTCTAACTAGCTAATGCTGGCATTTCTAACAGCTGAGATAAGAAACATGTAAGGTCAATTACGGTTGTTTCAAGATTGCTTGCCTTACAGACATTAGCAAGTTATGTTTTTCAGTAGTTAAAAAAAGATAAACAATATTATGTTAAACTAATTTCACCTTTGCAATCACGGAAATAAAGTATCAGGGATTTAGTGATGGAGGTTTGAAGGTTTTCAATGATTGAGTCAAGACATGTTCATATTTCTGGCTTTCTGTGGACTGGTGTGGTTGTTAAACACAGTCCAGATTCCAGTCAGATTCATCACAGGGGAAAGCTTCTGAGTTTTGCCATTCATGCATGTGTCTCATTGCAAGTTTAACCGGGGCACACACACACTCTGTTCAGTCAGAAATGGGTGAGTTTCTTACAGTTCCTATCCTGTAATCATACACAGATGTACAACCCTGATGAGGCAGAACTTGGAAAAGATGGAGAGGCATGGGTATGCCCTACTGGTATATTTGAAATGTTGGCATTATGATAAAATAACACTGGTTTAGTGCACAAGTAAAACCGTTGGCATGCTTTGAAGGTCAAGTTTTCCAATCAGTGCCAGGCTATGTATCTTTCTACTTGGACATATTGACAACATAATGACGTCTCCTTCTCCGGTTTATTGCTTTAAGGCAGAGTTGTTTAAGTCCACAAAAAATGAGTTGGCAAATAAAACAAGACAAACAAACAAAAAATCTTAGTTCAGTCAGTTTATTTTCTGTACCACTAGATGAGGCTGGCCAGTGTTGCACAGTAATCCTGCTCCGATGCATGTTCACATCAGATCACGTCAGATGTAAATACTATGAAGAACTCTCAGACAGAAGACCCAGTCAGTGGGTAGATGTTGGTGGGATATCTTGTTTCCATCCAGACGTAGGATCTTCAACCTGGAGTAGGACAGAGGTCCCACCTCTCTGCAGAAACTAGTCATGTTGAACTCTGGAACAGATGGACAGAAAACATACAGACCATATTTCATTATTAACCATCAATCAATCACAAGAGTTAGAGCCGTCTGCTCATTCTTATCTTGTCCGAGCGCTGTAGACACTAAACCAGTCCCACTAACATGACCCATGTGTTTATCATAAGTAACTTGTTGTGTTGAACTGCTACAGTTATATTTGTCTTGTATGTAAGAGGGTCTATACAGTCTGCAAATGTCTCTCTTCCTCTCATAGAGTCTGCATTTTCCATTAGATGTCTTGCAGGTGCTGTGGTGAAAACAGAGGCAAAGGAAACCACAAAACCGTCATGTGCTTTCTCACTTCATTTCAGTGGTAGAGCTTCTCTCAGCCCTAACTTTAGGATTTGGCAGACAGGAGTAGTGGTAGCTGTCAGGCTGCTAGCTAGACGATGAGGTGTGTGTTATTGTTGAAGTGTTTGGCCTTCTGTCTGTCTGGTTGGTACACAGCCCTGCTGTCTGCTGCATCACAGATTGAAAAACAAGAACGCACTTGCACTTTGCCAGAGCCTGTGAGCCAAAGGAGCACACACATAATATCATAATGGTCACGTGAGTTTTGCAGTGGTGCAAGAGATTGTCAAATCTGGTATGTGGCTTCTGGCTTCATGTCCGCTGCATTAGGATTTGAATTCTATTTGTCAAAAACAGGTAAGAGAGATGGGAAACGGGAGCAGACAAAGGAAAGAGGAGACTGTGAAGTGGGGAACAGCATGTGCTTCTGGCTCATCTGGCACTCTTACCTCTAAAACCGTCACAGATGTTTTCATACCAATCTTTTCTCTTCTTTGCTAACCTACTTTCCTTTCATTCAACCACCCAAAGTTCGCTCCCCTCCCCTTTGCTCTCCTCCACCCTCTTTGCTTTTCTTGTCTTTCCATGTCTCCTTCTGATCCCCTTCCCTATGCAGTGATGAGGGTCAGCTGTATTCATTTCGTTACAGTTCCTGTCATATTTTCCACATTTCTTCTTCTCCCTCACAGCAGGGTTCAGGTGTCAGACCTCCCCAGGTAGTCAGTCACATAATTCACAAATACTGTCACAAGAACTGTAAAATGTATGAATGTGTTCACATGCTGCAGGAAATTTCAAAGACATGAAGTCAGTGACACCTCTTCACCACAGTGTGAAAGGTGACTGCATTTTTTAAATGTTTGCTTTATGTGTATACACCTAACCTTGTATTTTATTGGCCTCCAGGTAGAGGTACTGCAGGGTGGTGGGGACTGTTGGGGTAGTTGTAAGTTTGTTATGAGAAAGGTCCAGTTCCACCAAACTGGAGAAGTTGAAGACCTCTGGGTGGATGCTGTGGCTCTGCAGGCCACAGTGATTTAGACGAAGGTACTTAAGGTTGAGGAATCCTACAAAACTGTCCTCATCCAGCCTGGAGAGGGAATTATTGGACAGATAGAGCTGCTGCACAGAGGGGGGTAAATGCCCAGGGACAGATGAAAACAAATTCCCACTGAGGTCCAAATGGCTCAGACTGAGGAGACCTGTTAGATGAGGAGAAGACACACACAACTACAAAAATTAATACTGACAAATTGGTGTGATCAATTTTCAACGTGAAATATTTGAAATATTCAGTGTAAACTAATATAATCAGACTGCTTAGAGAAGTCTCAGTACCTCAGGGTGTGAGATGCAGATTTAATCAATATCAACAAAAACTAACGTTTTTTCACATGGTGATTGATTTTTTATCAGTTATCTGAACACAAAGATGTTCAAATTTACTCAGCATGTATCATGACAGCAATCATCCAAAGCAATGAAAGTAGTGATATGAGGTTGGGAATCCAGTCTATCAGTTAATAGTCTCGCCATACCAGACAATCAGAGATCTCTGCCTACCGAAGTCTGGAAATGACGCTCTTCCTCATTCTCCGCCGTAGTAAATTGCATGTCACTGCCCTGATGTGCAATGCTTCTTTCAAACTCTCTAATTGTTTCCATCCAGTTTTAACAACTAAACCTGGGATATTGCCCTCATGAGCAAAGCATTTAGAGACTGACCTGTGAGTCTAATCAGTTAATATAATTTCATCCCATTTAAATCCTTTCAACAAAAATGAAATGCATCATAAAATGTCACCATCTACCCAATATTTTATGTGATTTAATTCAATTGGATTGATTTGATGCTTACAAAATGTGTATCAGCTATACAATTTAAAATTAAACTGATTTAAGTATTTAAAATTACTTTAAAGAATAATCTTTTTAATTCAAATGTGTATTAATATGTAAGCATAATTACTGCTGAATTGAACCACCTAACCAAAACCACCATGTGGTTTAAAGTAGAGGCACATATTTGTGAAAGTACTTGTGCCACTGCAGACAATAAAACTCTGTTTGTTTTTAATGTTTGTCTGTTTCGTATTTTGTGAACAGATACACAGCAGTAGGACTAAGTTGTTTTGAACCACTTTTACTTTCCATACCAAGTATTCAAGAGAAATTCTCTAAGTCTGAAGTCACAAAGGAAATGACACATTACTCTACCTTTGACATCTCCCTCAGTTATGGTTTGCAACCTGTTTCCCTGCAGCAGCAGCAGTGTCAGGTTATGTAAGTTCTGGAGAGCTCCAGGGCTGATGCTGCTGATTTGGTTGTAGGCCAGTCGCAGCTGTCTGAGTCCAGCTGGCAGATTGCTGGGCACTGAACTCAGGAGGTTGTGGTTGGCAAACAAATAGCACAGCTGGGTCTGGTTTTTCAGAGTGGCCTGGTCCAGTTTGTCACTTTGCAGCTGGTTGTGGTCCAGGATGAGCCAGCGGAGCCCTGTGATGTTGGCCAACGAAGAAGAAAACAGGGACGAGATGTTGTTGCTCTGGGAACAACAGAATACCATGCTTGATGGATTTTGTCTTTTTACACTTCACACAAAGTGCAGTGGTGGACAGTAACTGTGTGTGAACAGGAATTGAAAAACCATAGTGGTTTAGTAGCAGACCATTGTAAATGTAACACATGCTCAGTGCCCGTGTCAGTGTTGTTCTTACCTGTAGAAACAGGTATTGAGTTGTGACCGGCAGGTGGTCAGGCATGTGTGCCAGACCTCTGTGGTCACAGTACAGTGCTGTGGGCCACTGGATAGGGCAGTCACACTGTTGAGGACAGGCCTGGGGGTTGTTGGCTCTGAACCAAGATGAGTCCATCCGGTCATGCATGCTCAGCACACTGGGCTCACCAACCAAGCGGTTGATCCACAGAGGAACACCACCGTAGTCAAAGTCAGCCACAACAGTGGCTGTGTCAAAAACACATAACAGCACCAAAATGGCACAGTGTAGGACAGCCATGGAGACAGTTGGTCAGATGTATAATCCTACAAGTTAAACATGAAGACAATTATGTTCAATTGAAACTCTACATGTCAAAGTCACCCAGTTTGTAAAAGAAGATGCATGACACCTGAAAATCTTTTTCTAGTCTTACAAAATTACTCAAATTACATCCTTCCATCTATTCAGATGTCTCAGCTTTGGTGAGGGAACTATGGTCTGTCTTTCTGTGTGTCAGTCTACCATCTTGGTCCAGACTGAAATATCTCAACAGCCATTGGAATGATTGCAAGAAAATGTTGTACATACAGTATAGGAAGGATGAAGTCCAATGAAATTATAATTATTCATATTTTCAAGGGATTATATACTAATTATGAATTATATTATATTCCATGATATATTGAATATTATATAATTATATTCCATTTCTGCCAATAGAAATAGCTATTGGAAGGATTTCCATAAAATTGTAAAGAATTTTCAATTCATCTAGAGCCATCATTTATTTTCTACAATACTTTAGCTTACAACCAAATACCTGCAAAACTAATAACACTCCCATCAGGCTTTTTTATATTTAATGCTTAACAGCAACCTTTCGCATATTAACATGTTGAACTAAGCTGGTGAATATTATACCTGGTAAACATCAGCATGTTCACATTGTGAGCATGTTAGCATGCTGATGTTAATATTTTAAAGCACCGCTGTGACTAAGAATAGACTGACAGAGCCACCAGCGCAACTGTAGACTTTTAATCTTGTTTAATCTGTTTCTCACAGGTCTCACAACTTTATGGAAGTCCAATATTAAAAACCCTTTAAGACCTGGTTTAACCATGACTTTGAATGTTAAAATAAAAATGTATAATTCTCATGTCATTATGTGATTAGAAATAAGCCACATCACAAGTTGACATGGTTGCTTTTGTACAGCATACACACGTCTTTCTATTCAAACCTCTTAGTAAGGTTAACACATTTAACTCCTTCCTTGCATGCACTGCTGTAAAATGGTTACCGTAACACCCACAAGGTTGTTACGTAGAAAGGCACACACACGTAGATACATGCAGAGATTGTCAGTTACTGGAAGCAACAACACAGCAGTTAATAAGAAAAGCATCATCAGGAAGTTTGACTTGATCGGCATGTTTGCAATGTTGCATTTAGCCCTTCTCACCAGTCTTACAGTTCACCACATGCTTAAAAGGTTGCCGAGACAATAGCTGTGTTATGTAATCATGCCTTATCAAAACAACTGTATTTCCAATGACATTTAAGATTTGAGTATTTCCAGTTCTGCCTACCTTGCAGAGAAAAGAAAGAGAAGCAGATGTGAAAAAAACAATAAACTGACACTTACCAGTTAATAAGGAGCTAAACAACAATC